>NC_056735.1:1382013140-1382046133 GCF_019279795.1 Protopterus annectens | reverse complement strand
CCCTCTACTTTCTCAGATGGCGAATTTCTCTAGTCTAACGAAAAAAGGTACCTAACCAAGAGGATTACTGGCCTCAAACAGTTGCCCTGTGCAGCATGATTGAAAAAGCTAAGACTGTTCTCTGTTGCATACCACTTTCTCAGAGGCGATCTCTGTCTAACGTACAGAGTCATGTCCAACCCAGAATTGCTGAACATGCTCCATCTTAGCAAAACCAAATCTACTCGAGCTACATGCTCTAGGGATATAAACCTCAACACAACAATGCATAGAACATGCTGGAGGGATAGATTCCCTTCGCAGAGACTTCCCTTACTATGGAACAGGGTCCCGATCTACATAAGACAGAGCCCCTCACTATCACTCTTCAAGAGGAACCTTGATGAGTGGATGGGTAACAGAAAGTTCACACCGGGGATCATACCATCAGCACTACTAGATAGGGGCAAAGGGTACTAGCTGCTAGAACAAGGGTCTAGGGAACTACTAAAGGGGCGGTGAATACCGCACAACGTGGCTGGGCTAATATATGCCTTCAGGCAGATAGCCCAGTACCAACCTATGAACCTATGAACCTATGTAAGTTTTAAATATGGAAAAAAAGGCAGCAGAGCTGTACAAGTATTTCTCTATTTAAATTGCATGGGGTTGTCACCATTTAACACTGGAAGCAGCAGAAACTTTATTATTTAACTAGTGCTTTTCGAAGAGCTTCCTGCTTGGGGGGGTACTTAATCAAGAAAACACTTTGTGGCTGCATGTCATTTTTTGAGGATAGGAGGAAGAGAGGAGCTGTGTTTTGAACTTGAACTAACAATCCTAACACATTCTGCCCATGTAACATAAATCAGGAAAAAAGCAACACAGATGCACAAGCATCTAACTATTTGAACTATGTATGGGATTGCCACCAGTTAACATAAGAAGCAGCAGAATTTTTTACATAACTAATTGCCAAGGTACTGATGGGTTATCATATTTAAGACAACTTTACACTGAGACTTTGTCCTCTGTTGAGTCTGTAAAGCTCAAACATTTAATACTTTCTCTCATATGACCAGTTTCATAAAAGTATCATACTATTTGGTTTTAATGTTTCTTTCTTTCTTTTTTTTCCTACTTCAAAGATCCTTTTGTTTTGTGTTGGGCTGGTTTTGCACTGGGGTACCTGCTACTATCACTAGCAATGCTCTGACCTCTTGAAGAATTACATCCCATAAGTTTCTTCATTCACTTCTTCCTCCAAATTCTACTACCATATTGTCATAATAATCAACCATTACTGTAAAAAAGTGCAGTTGTGCAAGTTGAACTTGCCATAACATTAGATGTTCAAATGATCACTGCTGCAGTAGCCTTAACTATATGGATTATATCCTGCCAAGGATATAACAGCAGGCCAACCTCCTAAGCTTCAGGACACCTTCCATGGAACCAAACTGTCAAGTAGCATGAGATGAGCTGACTAAAAGACAAGTTTGGGTGCAAAGCCCTTGTGAGCTTTCATGCCAGCCGAGAGAGAGAGTGAGAGAAGAAGAGCCCTGATTGGACAAGGCTAGGAATCACAAAAATTAAATGTTCACACCCTGGCATAAAGAAAAACACCAAAAATCAAAAGGGATGGAAGGAGAGTACAGCTACTGCAGCAGTGATCATTTGAACATCTACTGTTATAGTAAGTTCAACTTAGAACAACTGGACTATGTTCTTCATATTGATCAGTGCTGCAGTAGCCTTAGCTATATGGTTAGACTATCATAGATAACATAACAATATTTGGGAGGTTGAAGGAGAAGGGTTTAGGAGTTCCTAGAGAATGGTCCTAGCAACGCATAATCTACACCAAGAGAAGGAATTCAATTTATAGTGCTTTGTAAAAGTATGTACAGAGGACCAAGTAGCAGCTTCTATAATACTTCAAAGTTCTAGGATCCACACAGTTTCCAAAAAGCCATAGAAGAAGCCAAGGTCCTTCTAGAGTGGCCCTTGACCCTGCTTGGAATAGATTTGTCATGGTGAGTATAACAAAAGGTAACAGTTTTAGACAACCATTTGGAAATAAAAGCAGTCAAACTCTATTGCCTCGGCTTCCAAAAAGGCTTCCAGGAGTAACGTGCAATAAAAGACACTTGCCTTATATACAAAAAACATGCCCTTAAACAGTTACAATTAATTAATCATTCAATTAAATGCAATTATATTAAATATTTCCAGCAGCATTCTGTATTAAGCCCTCTAGGGGTCAATGTAGAGTATTTTAAAATAAATAGAGCTTCTTTACACAAATGTTTTCTTGTCAAATTCCCATTTGTAGGTAAACATTCTACCTTTTCCAAAATAGTCGCTTTTAAACCTTCAGGATCACTATTGTGACAATACCTAAAATGTTGGGCTAGAGGGCTTTCAAGTTTCCCAGATTTAATGTCTCTTAAATGTTCTTGTAATCTGGTTTTGAAAGCCCTCTTAGTTTGCCCTACATAAAATAAACCACATTCACATCTAATAGCATATATTACACATTCTGTAGAGCAATAAAATACTCCCCTTGTTTTAAAAGGTATTACATTTATATATTCAAATGATTTAATAACATACCTACAGCTAATACACCTATTACAATGAAAGGTTCCATAGTTACTAATCCCCTGACCTAAAACATCTCTTGGTCTCTTAACTTTACTATGAACAACAATATCTTTAATACTACAACCTCTCTTATATGAAAACACAGGAATTTTATCTATAATACCTTGTAAATATTTGTATTTTAACAAGAAATCCCAATAGTACAACAGCATTTTCTCTATTTCTAAACTCAAAATATTATAAGTAGTAACAATACAAAACATGTTATTCAAATCTTTCCTATTTTTATCCATATTAAGGAAGCCTCTATTCATTTCTTGTCAACCCTTATTGGTCATACTTAATTCAACCTTATGCAAGGCATTCTTTACAACAGTTTCATCATACCCCCTATCAAGAAACATATCAATAGTGGATCTAAATTCTTCCCTCATTTTTTTCTTATCGCTACATTACCGGGAAATTCTCAAAAATTCACTGTAAGGAAGTGACTTAATAGTGTGAGGGGGATGGCAACTACTCCCTAAAAAATCTGGTTGATCTTATTAAACTTTCAATGTATACTGGTATCTATAGAACCATCTACATTACCTTGAAGATGTAATTCCAAAAAAGAGACTGTAGACCCATACTGCAGGCCAACAAATTTAATATTGAACCTATTTTGATGTAATTCATCAATAAATTCAGGTACATGGTCCTTGCCACCCTGACATAAAAAAAAAAATCAGGTCATCAACGAATCTAAAATATTTCAGTGCATAACATCCATAAAATTTAGTTCTATGTATGTACTCTCTTTGTAACATCCCCATGAACAAATTTGCATATATTGGTACAACAGGAGCACCTATTGCCATCCCTTGTAACTGATGGTATATAACTTCCTCAAATTCAAAATAATTATGGACTAAACTAAAATAAACTAATTCCATAATATAATTCACAAGGGGAATATCACCCAAGTACAATTTTAAGGCCTCCATACCATGTTCATGTTTAATTATGGTGTATAAACTTTTAACATCTATTGCCAACCAATACATTTGTGGACTCCACTTTATTCCTGCTATTTTAGCTAGAAAATCAAAGGAGTCTGTAATATAGGAAGGCAAATGTCTACCTGCCTGCAACAAGTAATTCTGTAATACCATCCCTAAATTACGTAAAAAATAATTATAGGCTGAGACAATAGGTCTGCCAGGGGGATGGAAAACATTTTTATGTATTTTAGGTAGGCAATAAAAATAAGCCATACCAACATTACCTGATGATAATTTATTCTTAACATCATTGTCCAACCAATAACCTAATCTCAAGCCTTTATTTGACATGCAATGATAATTATTAATAGCCTGGTAATATACTGTTTAATATCTACCACTTTATACACCTCCCTGTCATCCAATAAGGTACGAAACATAGATAAATACTGAGAATAATGCATAATAACAATGCAATTCCTCTTATCTGAGAGCTTAATTACTAAATCATTCTGTTTACTAAAAGATATCAAAGCCTGCCACTCTTGTTTGGTTAAATTATAATTAACATCATTCTGTTTGCCTTTAAATTCAAACAACATTTTTCCTGTGCAAACTCAACCATTGAATAACATTTTTATATCCCCTCATGTTTAAAAGGTGGAACAAAATTACTGCTGTGGTGCAGAGTGTATATATAGAACTGAATTTTATGGACATTATGTACTGAAATATTTTAGATTCATTGATGACCTGATTTTTTTATGTCAGGGTGGCAAGGACCAGGTACCTGAATTTATTGATGAATTACATCAGAATAGGTTCAATATTAAATTTGATGGCCTGCAGTATGGGTCTACAGTCTCTTTTTTGGACTTACATCTTTAAGGTAATGTAGATGCTTCTATAGATAGCAGCATACATCAAACATTTAATAAGGTCAACCAATTTTTGTTAGGGAGTAGTTGCCATTCTCCTCACACTATCAAGTCATTCCCATACAGTGAATATTTGAGAATTTCCCGGTTATGTAGTGATGAGAGAAAAATGAGGGAAGAATTTAGATCCACTATTAATACGTTTCTTGATAGGGGGTATGATGAAACTGTGGTAAAGAATGCCTTGCATCAGGTAGAATTAAGTACGACCAATAAGGGTCGACAAGAAATGAATAGAGGTTTCCTTAATATGGATAAAAATAGGAAAGATTTGAATAATAGGTTTACTTATAATATTTTAAGTTTAGAAATAGAGAAAATGCTGTTGTACTGTTGGGATTTCTTGTTAAAATACAAATATTTTACTAGGTTTTATAGATAAAATTCCTGTGTTTTCCTATAAGAGAGGTCATATAGTAAGAGACCAAGAGGTTTGAGGGGTAGGGAATTAGTAACTGGAAGCTTTGTTGTAATAGAGTAGCTGCTATTAAATCATTTATTTAACTTAAATATATATAGTACCTTTTAAAACTAGGAGAGTATTTTATTTATTGCTCTACAGAATGTGTAATATATGCTATTAGATGTGAATGTGGTTTATTTTATATACAGCAAACTAAGAGGGCTTTCAAAACCAGATTACAAGAACATTTAAGAGACATTAACTCTGGGAAACTCGAAAGCCCTCTAGCCCAACATTTTAAGTATCATCACAAAAGTGATCCTGAAGGTTTAAAAGTGACTATTTTGGAAAAGGTAGAATGTTTACCTACAAATGGGAATTTGACAAGAAAACTTTTGTGTAAAGAAGCTCTATTTATGTTAAAATACTCTACACTGAACCCTGAATGGGTGCTGGTTATGTTGTAGGCACTAAGTAGAAAATATTTTCCATTTGCTTATATATGATTTGCTAGTAGCAGGCTTTCTTGCCTCTATCAATATCTGCTACACATCCTCAGAAAACAGGTGCCTAAAAGGAATTAGGGTCCTATCATCCAGGGAGTCAATTGAAGATGATTGATGTTGGGGTGTATCAAATGCTCCTGTTCTTGTGTGAGTAGATCCATTCTGTGAGGAAGCTTGTGGCAATTCTGCCTGACCATTTCCACAAGAAAGGAGAACCACTGTTGCCTAGGACAGAAGGGCATCACCACAATGATCTTGGGAGATTCCTTCTGAAACTTCAGAAGTACCCTGGATATTAGTGGATAGGCATACAGGAACATCCTTATCCAATTAAAAGAAAAGGCACCTGTCTTCCAGACTTCCTTGCATCAATATTTGCCAGTTGATTATTCAGACAGGAGGCAAACAGGTCTACTTGTGTAGATGGATTAAATCTTGGAATACCCCCTGATCTAGTTTCCATTCATGAGGGTCTGCCCTCGTCTTGCTCAGTTTGTCTGCCACACAATGTTGCTGTGACAGAATGCATGATACATATAGAGTGAAACTGTGCTGTAAAGCTATATCCCAAGTTAACATATCTAGTCTGCAAAGAGTGTATTAGCTGGTTCCCCCTTGCTTGCTGATGTACCAAATCATTCTGGTATTGTCTGTAACCACTTGAAGAGGTCCTGGAGACCAAAGGTGGTTCAAAGAATTGAGTGCCTTGATCAGCGAAAGCATCTCCTTGATATTTATGTGCAGCATCTGTCCTTGGTGTCCCACACTCTCTTCACTTTTATCTCACCTGCAACTGCTCCACAAGCAAAGTCAGAAGCATCTGTGGTGACTAACTGCTTTGGAGCAGGGAGGGAGAAGGGCAGTCCTTCATTTAAGGATATCTGTTGTCTTAACCAAGTGATTTATCTTTTGAAAGACCCCAGTACTGGGATCTGAAAAGATAAAGGGTGTTGATGCTGGGACCAAACAGATTTCAGATACTATTGTATCTTTCTTATGTGCAGTCTTGCCAGGATTGTTATGAAAATCATAGATGCCTTGAGAGACAAAATTCAGAGATATTCCCTCACAGTGACTGAAGTGTCTGAGTGGAAAAATCTAGAAACAAATCTAAATAAAGACCTATTTTTTTCTTGTGGAAAAAAAAGCTTTTTGAACTGAGGTATCTAGTTGATATCCCAAGGACAGAATGCTGTGTGAGGGCGTTAAGAAAGACTTGTGAAAGTTCTCTTGGAATCCAACTTGTGCAAGAGATATTTCAACCAAGAGAGAGATACAGAGACTCCTGACATTTTGAAAAAGACTCTGAAAAGATAAGCAAGTTATCTAAATATGTAAAAATGTGGATACCCTGTAGCCTGCAATGAGCTATAACTGGAGCTATACAGTTTGTAAATACTCTTGATGCAGTGGATAATGAAAAGGGTAAGGGCGAGAACTGATAATGTGACCCAGACACAAAAAAAACATAAGAAAAGCATGAAGTCCAGATGACTAGAAATGTGATGATAATCATCTTTTAAGTGTAGTATTACCAGGAAATTTGAAAAAGGAAGATGAGGAAACAGGTTACGAAGGACATCATTTTGAATTTGGGTACTACCACAAATAGATTTATAAAAGAAAGATCCAGAACTGGTCTCCAAGCATTTTCTTTCTTTGGGGCTGGGAACATCCTTGAATAAAACCCTTTCCCCAACTGGGAATGAGAAACTGGTTCAATAATTTCTTTGGACAGCACCTGATGAAGAAGAGGTAAAAACAAAACAGCTTGATCTGGAGGATGAGAAATGTGACGTCCTGGAAAGGGGGAATTTCCTCTCACTGCCATCTGTAACTCTGATGAATGATTTTCAAAACCCATTTGTCTGAAACAATCTGTTGCCAAAGAGAAAAATGAAGATTCAGACTTTCTGGTAGACAAAAAGGGCCAGAGTGGGAGGGGGTTACAAGGTCTCTTAAACAGTCATTCAGAGTTGTTGGAGTGTACTTTGTTTGGGGAGGTTTGAGACTTCTTTTTAAAACCTTCTTGCCACTTCTTCTTAAATGTCTGTTTACCTGAATTCTGTTCAGACTGTTTATTCTGTTTTTTTCAAAAATTGAATGAGTAGAAAGAAAATCCCTTGGGCAATTTGGAAAATGAGGGCTGAAAAATCTTAGAGATTCCCTGAATCAGCTTACTCCTTTCATCACACTTTTTGATCACCTCTGCAGCAGAGAGGCCAAACACTAAATCTCTATCCAAGGAAGAATTTAAAATATCATTTTTAACACCATATGGAAGGTTCTAAGAATGCAGCCAAGCAAACATCCTTAAAACTGTACCAATGGCCATAGCTCTGGAAGAAGTATCAATACAGTCATACACATACTGCAAATAATGAATGCAGTGGAAGAAACTAAGTTATTTAAAACAGATTTTTCTTCATAATAAGAAATTGTATATAAAACATTCCTGATAGTTTCTCAATATGTCAGAATAAACTTTAACACATGAGCCTGACAATTAAAAGTTTTGAAATTCAAAGTTGCAGAAGTACCTATCAGTAATTTCCCATCCTTATTAGAAAGAGTAGGATTAGAATTAACTAAGGGCCTAGCAGCAGAGGAGTTGACTAAGGCTATAACTGCTGGGTCAGGTTTGGGAATAATGTATAAAATGTAGAAGACTGAGGAACTTCATACATTCTGTCTGTCTGACTTTATAGGGACAGCTGGCTGACTATCAGGAAAACTGCAGACAGTAAGACACACATCCTGTAAAGCAGACAACACAGGAGGAATGGGTGTATGTTCTGGAAAATCCTTCTGTAACAACTTTTAGTATTTTTTCAGGGACTAAGTAACCTCAGTGTTTTCCCACTGAAAACACTGGGGCATTCTAACAATAGTCTCATAGAAAAGAAACCCCCCACAGGGAGAATCAGAAAGAGAACTCTCCTCTGAGTCTGAATCAGAAATCTGAGGACAAAAACCCTGAATCTATCACTGCATCTTCTTGTTCAGATGCAAAATCTTGAATCTCTTCAGGAAAGGAGGCATCCTTCTTTCTTTTACCAGAATCTACAAGAAGGATCAATAGCCTGAATCAAATCCTGAACCAGTCCGAGTCAACTACTCCCATTAAAAGAAATTTGAGGAAGAGTAGATACATGCTTGGTTTTCTGTTTCTTTTTAACAGGAAAATGGGGCCAACTGTATTACTAATGGCAGCTGCCTCCTCAGAGATGGACACAGCATTCTGACACAACATGGAAACCTTCCTTGTTCCCTCTCCCAGGACTGACAAGAGTGTTTTCCCTTGCCCACTGAGGGGTCTCCAACATCTGCAGAGGATGTGGCTAGCTCCAGACCATAGTGGCTGTAGGGGCTACAATAGAGGGATCTTGGCTAAAAGATTTATTTATTATTTATTTATTTCTAGTTTGATAACCGGGGAAGTCCACTGGGCCCGAAAGCCCGTTTTCAGTGGAGGCCCGGGGAGAAAAGCTCCATGATAATACATTACACACAAAAACACAGCAGAAAAGATCTAAACTAATACATTACACACAAAAACACACTCTGTTCTAATAGCATAATACTTTAACAATTTCCAAACAAGAATGAGGTGCATTGGGCACTATACATAAGAAAAAGATATATTAGTGCAACTGTGATGTTAGTAAAGTAGGAAAGGAAAGGAAATTATAGATAGAGTTTGAATGCAAGAGCAGGGATGCATGGGAGAAACGAAGAAGAAGCAAAGAAATTAAAGGAGAGGTGCCAGAAGAGGATAGAAAAAGAACAGATAATTAATGTTCAATTTGTGGTTGAGTCCAGGAGACCACCTTGAGAAAAAGGCAAAAGATTTAAGGTGAGAGTAAGCATAGCACTTGAAGGAAAATAAAGGGTTTAATCAGGGAGGAAGGAGGAGATAATGAAGAAGAGAGGGGAGCTAGGGAGAGTGTCAGAAGAAGGGGAACCAGGGGGGTGGGATGGAACTAGGATAAATTGAGATCTAGGTAGGAAGTATACAATTACATTTCCAATTTTGGAAAAGGTGAGAATGAAGAAGAGATTTAAAGTGTTCATAGTTTGTAGTGGCTCTTGGAAGGGAAGGAAGTGAGTTCCATTTTTTTGCTGTAGTATAGGAAAGTAGGAGTTGGCCAGGGGGTCGTTTGGGTTTGTAAACTGAAATAAGATTTTGGTCGCTAGATTCTACGGACCTTGGAGGATTGTATGTGGTGAAGGTATTAGATAATACTGGGCAAGCAGTAGGTTTAAAGATTAGTTTGTGTGCAGTAGTAAGTTGGAGGAAATTGAGTTGATTAGGGAGTTCTAGCCATTGAAGACTACGGAGGCAGATGCAGTGGTGTGTAGAATGAGTGGAGTTAGTAGCGAATTTGGCAATTTTGTAGTAGCAACTTTCAAATTTTGCGGAGATAGAAGTGGAGAGATTGGATAGAAGAGGAGCACCATACAGTAGAGAAGGGAGAAGGAAGGTAGTGGCGAGAGTTTGTCTTGAAGATGGAGTAAGAAAGTTTGCATTTCTATAAAGCATACCGAGCTTCTGATGAGTTTTCTTTATGTTTAGTTGAATATGATTATTAAATTTCAGGTGTTCATCAATGGTTACTCCGAGTAATTTAGCACTACTAACAACTTCTATTGAGGACTGGGAGAGGCTGGAAATTATGAAGGATGACTTATCAGGAGTCAGAGCTTTTGAGGGGAGAAGAGAATGATGTGGGATTTATTGGCATTGAGGGAAAGATGATTTTGAAGCATCCAATTTTCTATGGTTGTGAAGGCCAATTGGGTTTTGGCTTGGAGCTCGGGAAGGTTGGGTGCAGAGCAGATAACAGTGGAGTCATCTGCATATTGTACTATTTGAGCAAGAGGAATAGAAGAGTGGAGATCATTGATAAAGATGTTAAAGAGCAAAGGCCCGAGAATAGAACCCTGAGGGACTCCGGTAGGGGTAGGTAGGAATTTTGAGGTACCAGTATTCCATTTCACAGCTTGGGATCTATCAGAGAGATAACTTCTGAACCAAGAAAGAGAGTTGTGGGAGAGATTGAGGTTAGAGAGGTGGTTGAGAAGGAGAGTGTGGGATATAGTGTCGAAGGCCTTAGAAAGGTCAAGAAGAACAGTGGAGACAATTTTTCCAGAGTCACGGGCTTGGTTGACAATTTCTAGGAAGAAATGAAGAGCGGTTATGGTACTGTGGCCAGGCTGAAACCCATGTTGTGTAGGAGTGAGGAGATGGTTATCGAGAAGGTAGGGCATGAGTTGCTGGTGTATGCATTTTTCAAGAATTTTTGAGATTGGGGAAAGAATTGCTATTGGGCGGAAGTTAGAGATGGTGTTATTTTTGCCTCCTTTATGGAGGGGCAGAATGTGGGCAGCTCTCCAAAGTTTGGGAACATAAGATTCTTGGATGGATCTATTGATGAGAATGCTGATAGGTATGGCGATGCCATTTGCTGCGAGCTTGAGAAAGAGTGATGGAATGTTGTCAGGGGCATTGGAGCAGGGTTTGAGTTTGAGAAGAAGTTGTTTGATACTGGTGGTAGACACGGGATGTAGAATGAAAGTGGGAGGTGGGTTGTGAGAGTTGGAGTGAGGGATGGGTGTAGAAGGATGCCTTGGGTTAGGGGTAGGGGTGGAAGAGGAGAAGGATTTAGTCAGTTCAGCTATTGAGCCAGTAAAAAACGAGTTAAAGAGAGTTGCTATTTCAGTGTCAGTCTTATTATTGTCTGGACAGGGATTGGATTTTGTACCTGGATGTAAGAGTGAATTGATGGAATTCCAGAATTTTTTGGGATTATTTGTGAGGGAGGACTGAAGTTTGCCGTAGTAAGATTTCTTACCCTTTATAATAAGTTTTTTAGCAAGATTACGGAGTTGCTTAAATTGCAGTAAAGAGGCTGAGTTTTTATTTTTGTTGTATAGTTTCCATGTTTTGTCCCTTTGTCGCATTAGAGTTTTAGTGTCTTTAGTTAGCCAAGGGGCAGAGTTGAACTTTATCCTTTTTGTACGGGGAGGGGCTTGGGAATCTAGGATTTTAAGGAAGGTAGTATTGAAGAGTTCTAGGGCTTCATCTAGGGAAGAGTGTTTAGTGAATCCCAGTTTGTTAGTTGAAGGGTTTCTGAAAATACTGAAGGATTAAAATTAGTTAGGTTGCGAGAGTGGGCATATTGTTGTTGGTGTGGGAGCTGTTAGGTTTTTCGGTTAATAAAGGCTGGGAGATGATCACTTAATGAGTCTGGTAAGGTACCTGAGTTGGAGATATTGTTAGGGTGGCTGACTAGAATCCAGTCCAAGATGGACCCTGGAGGGTTGGTTTTGTTAGGTCTGGTAATGTTGTTTATTAGTTGAGTAAAATTATAAAGATTGATAGACTGAAGGGGAGTATTGTTATTAATATTATTCCAATCAATATTTACATCACCTAGAATGAAAGTTTCCTGTTTAATATTGTTTGAGGCCCAACAGAGAATATTCTCTAGGGTGGAGGAGTTGTCTCCAGGAGGGATATAGATGGTTATAATACAGATGAGTGCTCTGAGGTAAAACAAATGACTACAGCAGAGTCACCCACCTGCGGCTGAGGCAAAATGCTAGCCTGCTGTGGTGGCAAAGGTTGTTTGCTTAACTGTTTCTTTTTGTGGCTGAAAGAAGGACCAGCCATAGGCGTGTCAATCTGTTTTATGGTCAAGCCAAAAATGGTGTCTCTATCCTGGGGAAAACAAGCAACAATGCCAGTAAAACTACCAGTCCACAAAAGTTAATTTTTTTACAGAAAAAGCACAGTAAAAAAGTACTTTCAAACACTATGGCAGCCCAATAACCTTAAAACAAACACAATTTCTCCAGAAAAATAGTTTACCAGTTAGATACCACTACTTTTAAACTGCCAAAAATGAGTGCTCCATTTAAAAGTACATTACAGTATTGAGACAATCCATTAAAACACAATACTCATGGCTTTAAAATAGTTTACCTGAAGAGAAAAGTTTAAAAACATTAGTTAAACATAAGAAAATCAAAGGTTTTCCCAAAAGGGAACTTATTTGCCCAGCTATGGAAAGCACAAGCTGACCGTCAATCTTCAGAAGCTTCAAGAGGAAGGTACTCTTCAGCGACAGTAAAGCTCTGGAGGGCTTCATTCCCAAACTAGACTTTTAGTCAGCTCAGCTTGAGCTGCTTGACAGTTTGGGTACATGGAAGGTGCCCTGAAGGTTTGGAAGATGGCTGGCTGTTATATCCTTGGCAGGATATAACCCATATTGTTAACCACTATAAACATGGCTCTATTGGTTCTCACTCACAGAAACAAACTACTCTGACGGGGGATCATCTCTTTGGATGTCATCCATGTGGGCATTATGTCCATTGTATTCGAGTAAACAAAACAAAACAGTTTACCAGCAGAAACACGGGTATGGTGTTTGATATAAATTTTTTTGCCAGTTGTGCTAGTGATTGGGTTATTTATTTAGCCACCTGCTCATGTTCTGCATTTTATGTTGGACAGACTTCCAGACCAGCTAAACATCGCATTAGTGAACATGTGAGTTACATTAAAAATAAGAAGATTATTAACGCTTTGTATAAACATGTTCTAACTCATCCAACTGCAATTTTCAGATTTACTATTATAGACATTATTGTTGGTGACAAAAGAAATAAGGTTGGATAGCACAGCATTCTCAATCAGAAAGAAAGAAAATGGATAATCAAATTAGGTGGATTATTTCCACCTGGGCTCAGTGAGCAATTGTGATCAACCAATCAGCTATTTTTGTTAATTTATCATCCTGTATATTATATGGCTATTTGTGGAAGTTTCTTAACATTGAGGAAGGCTATGTAATTACTGCAAAAAAACTGTCTGTTTTTTTGCCATATTAAATTTCTTTATTTTTCATTCCACTTTGTACTGGCTCTTTATATTTTTTTACCTGCAAACTAGACTTTTATTCAGCCCAGCTTGAGCTGCTTGACAGTTTGGGTGCATGGAAGGTGCCCTGAAGGTTTGGAAGGGGGCTGGCTTTTATATCCTTGGCAGGAAATAACCCATATTTTTAAGAATACTTCAGTAGTGATCAATAGAAGTCTTTATGTTAACTTGTGTGTGTGTGTGTGTGTGTGTCTATTAATAATTGTAATTTTTGTATGGTTATTTATTTACTTAGTTATTTAACATTTGTTAACTGGGTTAGTCCATCTGAGCCAATGGCTCATTTTCAGTGCAGACCTGAGGAGAAAAGCTCCATTAATACAAACATAAAAAGATAACATAGTAGGCAATATACAAAACCCAAGAAAAACAGTGCACCAACACAACATAAGTAAAAAGTACATATGCAATAATCAGGTGAAACGAATAATAAAACAAAATGAAAGTAAATACAACTAGTACATTTAAGTATTTAAAATAATGACATATCTTTCCCAAGTAGCATAATGTAGTATTGTCTAGTGAGCAGATTAGTCATTAAATTATTAGATGCAGACAGGTAGTGACAAGAAAAAGAAAGGAAAATGCAGATTATGGAGGATTTAGGCAAGGACAGGCTTTTGAGTTCAGAAAATAGTGCTTGACTTCAGTTTTAAAGCAGCTGGAACTAGTGATGCTACAAATGTGAGGTGGTAGCCTATTCCAAGCAAGGGACACAGAGTGTGTATAGAAGAGTTTACCATAAGTTTTGTTGGATTTATAGATGTCTGGAAGGTGCTGGTTGGAACTACGAAGTGACCAGGTTGAGGTATAAGGGGATACTAAGGTAGAGAATGATGGGCAGGCTAGTGGTTTGTTGATTAGGGAGTGTGTCAGCTGCAGCTGGGCATGTAGCAAGACCTGGGGGAATTCTAGCCATTGAAGCTATTTCAGGGCAAGGCGATGATGGTATTTATAAGGTTGGTTACTGGAGAATATGGCTATTTTATTGTAAGCTTGTTCTAATTTGGAGCGAAGGTTTGAATGGAGGTGAGTTAGGATAGGGGAGGTGTAGAGGAGACATGGAAGGAGACAGGCTTGGGCAAGGGTGGGTTTGGAGTTGGGAGCAAGAAAGTTCTTATTCCTGTAGAGAAGACCCAGTTTCATGTTAGTTATTTTGATACAGTGTTGGATATGGATGTTGAATTTGAGTTGGTTATCGATTATTGTACCCAATAACTTAGTGTGAGCCTCAGCTTTGATGAAAGTGTTATCTGGCAAAGAAATAGTAAAGATGGGTTTAAGGTGGTGGAGAGTTTTGGGGAGAAATAGTAGGAACTTAGCTTTATTGAGGTTGAGTATAAGTTGATGCTCTGTGAACCATTTTTCCACAGATGAGAAGGAGTTTTTGGTGGTAGAGAGAAGTTTAGAGATGTTGTCAGCACAAGAGATGAGTAGAGTTATTGGCATACTGTATGAGAGAGGAAGTGTTACAGGAGGAGTAAAGATGATTGATGAACATGCAAAACAGGAAGGGGCCAAGGATTGAGCCTTAATGGACACCGGTTTGGATAGGTAGGAAAGGGGAGCAAGCAGATTGCCATCTGACAGACTGGAGCCTAATAAATCAATAAATAATAAATAAATAGATCACATGTGTTAAAAGAAGTCATTATTTAGAAAGAATTCTGAGTGAACACGGGATCTAGATGATTGTCACTGTTGATGTGATACTCCAAATCCATATGCAAACATGGTAAAAATGGGTTATGGATGGATAGATGTATGGATGGACTGAGGTAAAACATGGTATATCTTATGAAGTATTTGTAGATTTTTCCACTTATACAGCTAAGCATGCAAGGAGTTGATTCATGTATTACAGATGCACCTAGGTAAGCACATGAGATAATCTCAAGCAAAACTTCAGCTGTATCACAACGTCAAATGCTGGGTTTTACTACATTAAATAACTTTCTGGATTGTGAGGCACAACTTATAGCAGAATCCACCTTCATGCCTAATGAGGCCTTTCCAGCATAGCTGGTGATCCTATGTGCAGTGTTTATTGGCTAACTGAATATTAACTGAAAAGGTAATCTTTCTAGTAAGACTGCTCCTTTTTATTCTTCAGAAGCAAGTGAGGTAGTCTTAACATACATAGGTTTGTCTTGACAACACTATGGACAAAGAATTATATCAATTAATTGTGTAGACAAACTTAGTTGGATTACAGTTGACAAAAATAAAATACTAGAGAAAAATAAACTAGACAAGAAGTCATGAAAGGAATAAACTATAGTAAAAAGGTCTAACTGCTTTTGGAAAAAAATATTTTGGAACACAAGAACATAATACAATATAGCCTGTCCTACACTAACTATCATTGCAGACCATAAAATCTTTATGGGGACAAGAAAGTATTATACACAAATTAGCACTGCTGAGCTTACGAATCGCTCAGCTATATAACACTTAGACAAAAATACTCTGCAATATGGCTTCTTACATTATTCATTATTTTCACCAAAGAGTATGGGGATTTCTAGATTACATAAACAATGGTTCTGTTTTATTTGATTGATGAGTCTCTTCCTAGAATCTTAGAAGACTGTGCTCAGCCTACCACTAACAAGAGATGCAACATCCATGCATGGTCACAGATGTAAGAGAAGGAGGAGTGGAAAATGTGAAGCTCTACTATAATTCTGCATCCCAGAATGGCTTACAAGGACAAACAGAAGCACAACATTGGCATTTCAAAAGTGAAGTCTACGGGTTCTGTTATCCATAGTATTTTATTGTGAGACATTTTTTTTCAGTGTTACACAACAATAATATAATATTGATGCTTTCTCTAAATGTTTTTTTCTTTTGAAATGGTTCATAAAATCTATGCAGCCATAATCTAAGATCAGTTTTTAATCCTCTCTCCTAAAAATCATACATTCCATTCACAAAATATTGAGGACGTTCTTCTACCTGCATTCAGAGTGCTCTTACACAGAAAGGCTGCTGCTGCCTGCTCCTTGAAGCATACACCAATACACTTGCATCATATAGGTGGTTCATGCTCTACAAGTTTTAAAAGCAAAAAAATCAAAATAGGTGGTGCAATAGTGCTCAAGTAAACCACTATAAAACCAATAAAGAGCACTAAATGCTGTGAGTCCTCAGCAATAATTTTATTACAAATAGTTAAGCGCTTTCGTCAATGCCAGTTGACTTCCTCAGAACATTTAAAAACCAAAAGAATATTGTTTAAATAATATAAACTCAATAATAATTGGTTCATTCTCCCACCAATGAATAACAAGAATGCCCCTAATTCATGATATACAACACAGATCATGAATATTAAGTATAAGCTCATTAAAAACACAGTTTAAAAACACATGGCTAATACTTTGTTGCAATACATTTGTATTCAACAGTTTGTTCATCACAGTAAGAAATTCAGTCATCCTATTCATTACTAAATATGTATCTTAAATAACCTTAAGAAACTAGTTGATATATGTGTGTGTGTGTGTGTGTGTGTGTGTGTATATATATATATATATATATATATATATATATATATGTAAACTTTTTATACAAATATTTAAACGTGTCCTGCTTTTTCTCTTACTATTGGCAGGATAGTTAAATGGTCATTTAAACCCGAAAAGAAGTTTGCAGCTAGCCTTAATTGCCATAGTAGTTCTTTTTTACTAAGAACATTTTGCCAATCTCCACCCCTAGCTTCAATGTGAACAATGTCAAGAATAGCCAATTTAAAACCACAAAAGTCAGCACACTGTAAACTGTGTTTGTATAAGGCATTGGTTTCCTTCTTATTTTTTATGTCGTACAGATGTTCATAAATCCTGGTTTTAAATAACCTCTCAGTTTTTCCAACATAAAATGATGTACAGGTGTTACATCTAGCAATATATACCAACTTACTTGAAAAGCAATTGCCCCTTCTCAAAAACACAGTATTTTTGTTTGGTTTATCTAGGGAAATGGAGCTATCCTGTAAAATATAGGAACAATAGCAGCATCTACCACAGGGCCTGCTCCCATTAAAATTCCCCTGTTCACCTTGATTATTAGTTCTCCTTTCCAGGACTGACTTTAAATTAGGTCCTATTTTAGTTGAAAATATAGGTTTTTCACCCACTACCTGGAAAATTTCAGGATTAGTTTTAAAAATACTTCAATTTTTATAAAGTATTTCTTTCACTCCATGATACAAGGGACTGTATTGGACAACACATGCCTGTTGGAAATCAGTTTTGTTTTCCCTCTTGGAAGCTACTTCAGAACTGTTAGTTTTATTACGTCCTTTGCCCAACAGCAGGATGTACCTTGTACCTCACTCATCTAATACTCCTTTTAAAATTATATCAATAAATTCACCAGGGTATCCTCTTTCTAGGAACATGTCCTTTAAATACATAAATTCATGGATTACATCTTTTTTCAAGGATGTCATCCTGGCTACCCTGATAGCCTGACCTTTGATAATAGTTTTCTTTTGGAATATAGGGTGGTGGCTGTTAAAGTGCAAGTAGCTATTGCAAAATGTTTTTTTGCGATAAATTCTGGAAATAAATTTCTCATGGTCCTTTAATATTGTGGCATCCAGATAGTTAATTTCTTGTTCATGGTAATAAAAGGTGAATTTCAAAAAAATCGTAGTCCCATTTAAGTATTGGATGAATAATGGAACAGATTCAGAAGCTCCTTTCCATAAAATAAAATTATCATCCAAAACCTACTGTAAAAAAGAACATTAGAAAAAAACTCACTTTTGAAGACATATTCTCTTTCCCATCCTAGCAAGACTAAATTTGCATAAACAGGGGCACAAGCGGCTCCCATTGCCACCACCCTTCACCTGCTGAAAATATTCCCCCTCAAAATAAATATAGTTATTTTCCAAAATGAGGCCCATTAGCTCACATATTAAATTAATCTCATCATAGGGTAAATAAGAACAGGTGAAGAGTACTTCTTCAAAAAAGGCTAAACCTTCCTGTTTAGGAATACAGGAAACCAAATCCTGAACATCTATAGTAAGGAAAATACTGTTAGGACACCACAAGTCACTTTTTAATTGATCAAGAAAGTCCCAAGAATCCATTACCAAGTGTGAGGACTGCTCTACAACATGCTTCACTTTTTTATCAACATATACAGCCAAATTATGTATTTTGCAACCTCCAGCTGCCACAATCGGTCTAAAAGGTGGTGTTTCAACATTCTTGTGTACTTTCGGAATATCGAAAATAACAGGAATTTTAGGATGTATATTCAAGAGGAAATCATAGTCTTCTTTAGAAATCCTCTGGTCCATAACATATTCATATAGAAAACTGTCCACTCTTTGATAAGAAATATGCATTTCATTCCTAGAACACTGAGAATAATTTTCAACATTAAACAAAATGGACTGCATAGTGTTAGTATAATCATCTGAATTGTATAATATAATACCACCACCTTTATCAGGTGTCATAATACGTATACTCTTGTCCTCTCTTAAGTCTTTTAATAAGCATCTTCCCTTATTGTTAAGGTTAGAAAAAACTCTTCTTTTCTCTCCCCACATTTTATACATATCTTCCTTGACAACTTTTTTCAAAAGTAGTTATAAGCGGATGGAGAGGAGGATTAAAAACACTGCTTTTTCTAAACATTTTAGTGAATTATTAACAGACTTATTGCCATCTTTATTTTGAAACATTAATTTTAGGTTCAGTTTTCTCAGGTAAAGTTGTACATTCACCAATGTTTCTGCTATATCTGGGATTTTGGTGGGAACAAATTTGAACCCCTTAGAAAATAAAGAAAATAATTCTTCTGAAATAAGTCTATCAGTATAATTAAAAATATTAAAACCATTAAATGTATGCTGAATATTAATAACTTGTGTCTTAGAATCTGTGACTGGTATTTCTACCACCTAGAAAATCCCTTGTGCTGTTGTGCTACATTGCTGTAGGTTTTGTATGTCTCTTGTTTCTGAATGGCTATTCTTTCTGAGTGTCTCGGGAGCGAAAAATCCTGATACTCAGAAAAATTATCCCTCCCTTCCTCCATGGAATGTTCGTCCTCACCTAACAACTCAAAATCCACATTGTCCATATTGTCTTCCCCAGGATGCAATAAAGGTGAACATCCATCCTTATTAACATCACTAAAAAACAATTTATCAATAGGATACACTTTATAATATTTATAGTGTTTACAATCTCTATCTAACTTTTTTACTTTCTTGTTGAAAATACTATCACATTTCTTTTCAACCCTACTAATGATTTTGTAATAGAATCCCTCATACTGTGTAAACAATAAATCATTAAAAATCATGTCATTTAAGTCATCGACTTCCTTTCGAAGCATTTTTTCCATCTGCTCATAATAAAATACACTTTTGTTTAACAATTCAAACCCCCAATTATCAAACATTGTCGTAAACTCCTTAATAATTTCAGTATTGTAATGTAGCCCGAAGGGAAATTTAAAAAGTCTTAACCCCATGGGGAACCACTTTCATCTTTAAACATTCATTTAAATAACAAATCTCCATTTGGCACATTTTAAATTTAAATAATTTTTTCCCGAAAGAATAAATCATGTCCTTTAAGGACTTAAAGTTAAAAGAACCAATGCCTTTGTTATTGGATGCCTCTGTTGTTGATTTAGAACTGGGAAAAGAAAAATGTTTCTTAACTAATGCGCTGTAATGCTGTTTAACTTTGTTCACAGAAGGACTTCCATTTTTACCAACAGTCCTTTTACAAGCGCATGAGGAAACATTATTCACACACTGCTGAATGCTTTTCTTCCCATTAAAGTTAGGCACTCTCCCAGTCCCAGTAATTTGAACAACAGTACCTGAATTTGAAGCAGCCGTACCTGTTGGATTATTTTCACATTGGCGTATTTGATTCGTATTGTGTCCGAGATAGAATCAATGTCATTGCCAAAATATACTGCACAATTGGTTTTCAGAATGCTCCTGGATGAATTAGGAGCAAAACTGCCAACACTATCGGCTGTATTGCCGCCATCACAAGAAAAACGCTGTTCAGGTTCGCCATGATGAATCTGCACTGCTGTAGTGACATCACCACACTTCTTAAAGTTACAGGAAGACGAATTAGAACTGCAATTTATTTCTTCATTGTAAGGACAACCATTGCCCCTCTTTAAAACTTCAATGGCAGAAGAACACCCAGAATCACAGTTACGTGGTTGGGAAAGCAGCTCAATAAGGTGGGTGAGTTCCCCCTTCAACTTGGCCACATCTTTTTTGATTAGCAATAGTTCAGCTTGCTTCCCAGAATCAAGAATGGGTGAAAAATTAAGTTTTAAAAGGTCCATGATTCAAAACCCATGTCTGCTGCATTCCTATGGATGACGCCAACCTCAGTGAGACTCCAGGATTAATCCACCACTGAGAAATAAGTACTTTATTTAATTGATATGTTGCTTTGGAACACTGTAAAACTTAAAATGAATGAATAAATAACAACAGTAAGCTCACAGCACCACAGAGAGAGAATAAGTATTTTTTTTTGTCTAAATTATCATTCCTTCTCCAAGTTGGACTCACCTCAGCTGAGAATAATAAAGAATAAAAGTATGGCAGTGTAAGAGATTTCCCTATTTCTTTATTATTTTATTTATTTTTTTGCAAGTTGTTATTGCACTCACATGTCAGTGCGTTAAATTAGATCATATCTGTACTGAGACTAAGCAGCTGAATTTACAGGTGTTAGGCTTAGTGGTATTATACCCAATTCTATGCAAGCATTTCAAATATTTAAAATGCACTCTTGTCCTCTGGCATGTTGCCTGAACAGTAAGACTCCTACTCATGATGATGTGCATGTGTAACTGTGTGCAACCACTTACTTATTTAAATGTATAACCATGTGTAAAGTTGATCCCATCATAGGTTCATAGTGTATACTAGGCCAGTGACCACTAGGGCCTTTCTAAGCCTAGCTGAGAAACCCAAATATATCCAGAAGTTACATATTTTAGGCATTTATATGGGGATGACTGTTGGCTGAGACATGATTTATTGCCTCTGCCCATCACAGATGTGGGCACCAGACTAGGGGTGAATTTTTGGTTTCCTGTCCAATGGTCTAAGTTATGAATAATTAGGGTTAAGGAAGGACTTTGTTTCACATGGATGGCAAGCCTGTTCCAGAGAAAAGGAATTTTCTCAGATACATATTTGTTTCTCCAGCATGCCCTATTTACGTTACAAGTAAAAATTTAGGTCTTTAGATCTACTGGTTCTGATACTGTTTGTTCTCCATTTGTGCAAAAGGTTCAACAGAGTGTAGTCCAGAGATGCCTTGTATAGATTGCCTCTCAGTAGTCTGTAGGACACCAAGTATAGAGATAGGACTTTTGAGCGATCCACATAGAACATTGTGTTTATGCCCGGTATTCCTTTTGTAAGGAATATTTGCTGATGTTCCAGTCGCTGCATATGTCTGGTCAGGTACATACGGAAGGGGATGTTATACTCAATGATGGGTGTGATGAGGGCTGAGTATAGTGGTACAATGACTATATGCCATGTATTTACTTATAAAATGAGCAACATAGAAGGATTTACTTACTACCTTGTATACATGTTGGTTGAAGGCCAGGTTACTGTCTACATATATTCCCAGATCCCTGACTAATGGGTCAATTTTCAGGAGTGGTTTATTAATGACATAGTTTCCTAGACTGGCAGACTTTCCAAAAGGTACTATAATGAATATTTTGGCACTATGTTTTAAGCCGTGGCTTTGGCACCAATCATTTGTCTCTGTTAGACCCTGTTGTACATGTAAGTGTCGTGTGAGAATTCTACGACTGTACCTAGTTTGCAATCATCTGAAAACTTGGTTAGCCAAAGGTCTTTGACATTGGCCTTGACTTCTGAGAAGTAGATGCCAAAGAGGGGGAGGCCCAGCATAGAGTCTTGAGGGAATCCACTCATGTCTGGCCTCTTTCATGAGACAGTCTCATCAATCCTAAATTCCTGGGTCCTATCAGTGAGCCAACTGATTATCCACCATGTTATATAAAGGTTTATGCTTAATTCCATACATTTGTTAACAATGCCCAAGTGATGTATTATATTAAATACCTTAGCCAGGTCAAGATAGGCAGTATGCATTGTTTTACCCTCATCCATTGCCTTGGTGACCTTCTCAAAGAATTCCACCAGGTAAGTAGGCATGACTTTCCTTTGACAAAGCCAAGCTGGGGTGGATCCATTGAAAGTCTCTTATGTCTTTGTTCAGCATTTCCATGATAATTCTTTCAATGGCTTTGCATATAAGACTGATCAGACTAATGGGTCTGTAGTTTCCGGTATCTTCTAATGGTCCGCCCATATGAAGATGGATGACTGCTGTAATTCTCCATTCTTATGGCATGAAGCCTGTTTTAAGACTATAGTTAAATAGTAACTCCAGTGGCTCTGATGGGTTATATTTTAGACTATTCTGGAGGTATCCCAGGATATTACAGGGGCCCAATGAGGCTGTGTGCTTGGCCTTAGGAAGTGCAGCCAGAACATTCTTTCTATTTACAAATGTAGGGGTTATGTGAAGGCATTTTTTGTAAGGTGATTGGGGGTGAGAGGCGGCAAAGTTGGAACTAAATTTGTCAGCAGATTTGCTATATCACCTGCCCAGTGAATGCAACACCATTAATCACCAGTTTAGTACACTGCTGTGTGCTGCCTTTGAGGTTTCTGACACAGCTGGAAAAGGTCTTATGGTTGTCTTTTGTCTGGAAGGCAAAAAACAAATGTAGCATATATGCTTAAACCAAAAGTATGCATTAAATCAAATAAACATTGCCAGAATGATTATTGTTGTATATGACTTACTGTCCGTAAATACAGACACAGTAAAGTTCTAATTAATCCACAAGACTTAAACCATGAAAGCTGTCTGCACAGTGGACCTTTAGAAATGCCCTGTCTACCAACCATATGATTCCTGATGACAAATTAACAACATTTTGTAGGTAGTAATTACTAGAACAATTAGTCTACAAGAACTATCACAATACTTCTTACATACAAATTCAGAGGCTTTCATTTGCCACTTGGAGACATCTAATTTTCCAAAGTTATTGAGACATTACTTTTTTACTCACATACATTTGTCAAAGTCTATTTATCCACTGTACCACTGTTTTCCTTGATAGAAAGATTGCATTGACATCCACAGAGGTAATTACCATAACAACATCAACTACTATGCAGGGAGACTCAGTGGACATGGCAGCTCTGTGGTACAGATTAGCAGAAGCTTTGTACAATTCTATGGACATTACATCAGGTGGGTGATGATGCTCGGCTGATTTCAGCAGCTTCTCCCCATTAGCTGCAGGAAAAGTTTCCATACAGCCTTTACAGTTTTGTGACATTTTATATTTACAAGCCCATAAATTAAAAAATATAGAGATATCCTTCCACATTCAGCATAGGTTTTCCTTTGCATGATTCTGCAGTCTGATACATCTGTTGCAGTAATCCAGGTGATACATATGTGTTCACCTCAGATACCATTTGTATTACTGTATCTGTTTATGCAACATCAACAAATTTTACACATTTCCTTACAGACTTTTACTGCAGCATTAAAAAATAGATTGTGTTATATGTGTTCTGAGACCAACATTATATCCTACAACTTTATCCAGTTGCTTCATTTGACAGAAATTGCTTTTGAACTTTTACATAAATTCAATATTGGAATTCATCCGGCTTTGTTTTTGATAACCATTCAAATTAAAGGCATAATTAGGTGTAAGAAGCATAGTTCCCCACATCAGCAGGTTCAGTGGAGCTTTGCGTTCTGTAAATAACCCTTTAACAGCATTACAATGAATTTCAGTAACTACTATTTTATGTTTAAATCACACTGTCTTCATTTTCACATTAGTGTGGATTAAATTTGTGTCTTACATGTAGTCTATCTTTGTCCATCTACCAATATATCTCTATATATCTGTATCAATATAGACATATATAGATATATTAGATATAGATACATCTATACATAGAGAGGGTTCAGTGTAGATGTAGCTACAGGCATGTACACGCACACATATATACACATGCACACACAAAAAGAATAAGTTACTGTCCATTCCTACATGTTTATTTAGTGTGAGAGTTTTAAAGATATTGCAAATATTACTCAAAAAGAGTAAAATTCATAAAACAGTGTCAGTATGAACAATATAGTTCTGAGACAAGACAATATACTTATTTATCTCCAATAAATGGGTAGGGTAACTGGTTCAGCAGACAGATGTACCTTTATCTCCATGTTTTATTAATAGAAAATTGGTCTTTGTGTCTGAGCAGTTCCAACTCTTAATTGCAGTAATGTAATAACTAAGCCATGCTTGCTAAGGATATCTTACCAAAAGACTGGGGCCAGTGCCAAGCATGTCATATGTACCAGAAGTCATAGAAATCACATGACCTGGACATATGTACGTTATGCCTTTTTTCTGGCTGCAAGAGGATCAATACCTAGTGGATATCATTTGTGAAAAAGACATGTGCAGCCATCTTTGCTGCATAGCTGCTTCTGTGATCCCTTTGATGGTTTGGATTGGATTCAAATGTCTGGCAACAGTAAACTAGGAAAATGTATTTGTATTGCTGTTGCTTTATAGCACAGCTCTCTATATTAATTAATTAATTTGTTAATTAATTGACTGATTAATTTAATTAATGAGCATTAAACATGCAGAGCACACTCAGGCACATTTCTTATGGTATAATGATGAAGTGCACATATCCAAATGGAATGTTTTCATTCAAAGCACCGTGGCAAATTATTAAGACACTCCTGGGCAGTGAATTATGACATTTAATATGTACAGTTGTACAGTGGTTATCGTTACTCTTTCTCTCAGTTCTGGAGACTAGGGTGCATTCCTGACAATCAGACACAGTCTAGATGAAGTTCATATATTCACACCATGTCTACGTGGGTTTACTTTACACAGTGTAGTTTTCTTTCAAGCTCTCCCATTTAAAGAAAATTTGTCACAATGGGAATAGGGAAGTTAGCAAATTAAATAAATAAGTAAATAATGTGACCACCCATGAGAAACAAAACTGCAAAGCATGCACTTATGAAACTATTTGTGCAAACCTTTTTTCTCTTCTGTGAATGTTTTTATGGTGGTCCTAATCTGAATGAATCCAAAAACAACACAAGATAAAAATAACACTATTAACTTTGAACAAAAGCAAATAAAACACAATAAAATAGTTAAACAGAGGCTGACACTATATAATAATTTTGCTAAACACATTGCTTGGAAACAGTCTCCATTTCATTTCAGACTTGGTGAGTTCTCTTCACTCGTAATTACTTCTGAAAACATTTGCTAAAAATATGATCTTTAACCTTAACATGACAGAATCTGTCATTGAAAGAGGTATTACCAAAATATTACAGGCTGACTAAACATAACCATATGGAAAAGTACCACAGAAAAAAAAGAAATAAACTGTATTTATTCAATATTTTTTCATAAATACATTCCAAAGTGCTTTGCAAAAACAGTACTCAGACTGGTAATGGAGTGACTGAATACACTGCAGCAGTTAGTGTGCTTCTGCTTCAAAATATATTCTGGAAAATTTATACATAAATATCTATCTATACATCTATATCTATCTACACACCACACACACACACAAACACACACACACATATATATATATATATATATATATATATATATATATACATGTATAGCTATATATAAACATATATGTGTATATATATATATATATATATATATATATATATATATATATATATATATATATATATATATATATATATATATGGTTCCCCTTCACAAGATCAAATTACTGAAAGCTCGAAACTCATAAGATCGAGTTCAAAATCTCGAGTTTCAGTAACTTGAAATTGTGAATGGGAAGTGTAAAAAATTAGATTAAGGGTTTTACTTACCTTTTTGTAGGGGGCTGGATGCCCCTGTACTGTTCCTTCCTTAATGTGCAGGTTTCATGACCGCACTTCAGCGGAGGAATGGAAAGTGTCCCGTTCTGCACTTATACATATAGCGCATAATGGTACATTTCCATCTCCTTCACTGTAGTGTGATCGCAGAGTTGGTATATTTAAGTAGGGAGGTGTGGGGGGTACAGGGGGGTGCAGCCCCCCCCCCTGCAAAAACATTAGAAAAAGTGTTTTTTACTTTCCTTTTGTGCCCCTTCACAATTTCAAGTATATGAATTCTCAAGATTTTGGGCTCAGGCTTATGAGTTTCAAGTATTCATATATTCGATCTTGTGAAGGGGAACCATATATATATATATATATATATATATATATATATATATATATATATATACTTCTGTTTGTCGAAAATGCACTTTTTCGACAAACAGAAGATCGAACTCATTTAAGCGAAAGTGCACTACATCGACAGTGCACTTTCGCATAAGTCAATTTGCCGAAGCACATTACAGTGGGGATACGGAAAAAAGAAGTTATGTACTTACCATAACGTTCCATGTGAGTTGTTTATCTCGCCTTTATTCTCACTGATGGGTTCGGGACCGAGGGGCCGATAGCAAAGCTCAAGGTTTGCCAGTAGCTTGAGACCAAGCCCCTTATCCCACAATGCACTGCTGGAATTACCTCAGATCTTGTTTGCTGTGACTAACAGTATATATATATATATATATATATATATATATATATATATATGTATATATATATATGTATATATATATATATATATATATATATATATATATACACACACACATATCCTTTTATTTATTTCTACCAAGAACACTTCCTGAAGGGGAAGAAGAAATATTGACTAACCAGGATGGTACTAGTCTCTAAGTCAACAGTCAGCCAGGAGGGGGAAGGAGGTAGGGGCATGAGAATAAAGGTGAGATAAACAACTCACATGGAACGTTATGGTAAGTACATAACTTCTTTATGTGAAGTTGTTAAATCTCACCGTTTATTCTCACTGATGGGTAGCGTCCCTAGCACCCTCAGTCTTGGGTTGCTCATGGAAGTATGTTCTTCAGTACTGTGGAACTAAAGGAAGACCTGTCCCTTGAATCCTTATCTACTTTGTAATGCATGATAAAGGTATGAGGCTTAGACCAAGTGGCTGCAGTGCAAATATTGTCAAGGGGCAATTTAGCTTGAAAAGCAGAAGACGTAGAGACGGCTCTGTTAGAATGAGCCTTAGGTTTGTGTGTTAATGGCATGCTCGCATTCTCATAAACAAAGGATATACAATCAGATAACCATTTAGATAAGGTTGTTTTAGCCACTGGATTGCCTTTTCTGGCTTCTGAGAAGGATACAAAAAGTTGATATGATTTTCTAATATCCTTAGTTCTGTCAAGATAAAATCTGAGCTTTCTGTGTACATCAAGTTTGTGCAGCATGTATTCCAATTTGCTAGAGTGGTTGGGAAAAAAGACTGGCAGCTCAATGACCTGATTGATATTTGATTCAGAACAGACTTTAGGTAAAAATGAGGGGTTTGTTCTGAGAGATACTCTATCAGCATGGAAAATCATGTAAAGTAGTCTGATAGATAATGCTTGAAGTTCTGACACTCTGCGGGCAGAAGAAATGGCCACAAGAAAAATAGTTTTCCAGGATAAATATTTGAGATCACAAGAAGATGCTGGTTCAAAAGGGGGAAGCATAATCTGAGACAGCATAAGGTTTAAATTTCAGGGAGAATAGGGAATTTTGATAGGAGGTTTCATGTGAAGAACGCCTTTAAGAAAAGTCTTAGATCATTTATGGCCCATAACATTTGAGCCACCAAACCCAAGGTGAAAATTTGAGAAGGCAGCTAACTGGACTCGAACTGTAGCAGCTGCTGCCCCTTCCTTAAAAATCTTTGTCAAGAATTCTAAAATAGATGATAGCAGAGCTCGGAAAGGGTCAAGTTTCTGCATGTTGGCCCAAATTGAGAACATTTTCCATTTACTGCCATATAATATCCTGGTAGATGGCTTGTGAGAAGACAACAGAATTTGTCTTGTATCTTCTGAAATTGAATGAAGCCTGGCAATTAGAGGAAGTGGATTAGTCAAGCAGTCAGTTTCAGGGACTGCAGTGAAGGATGGAGATCCCCTGACAGGTGCATCAGAAGGTCTGGAACTGGGTCCAGGATCCATGGATCTTCCAACAGATGATGGTGGAAAAATGGGAATCAAATCTGTCGAGGCCAGTAGGGAGCTATGAGAATAACTGTCCTTCCCAGTGATTTTGCCTTCTGTAAAAACCTGGGTATCAATGGGAAGGGTGGAAATGCATAAAGGAGACCCGAGGGCCAATCGTGTAAAAGTGCATCTCTCGGGGGATGAACGGGAGGTGGTATTAGGGCAAAGTAGCTTCTGCATTTTGAATTGATGTGGCTGGCAAAGAGGTCACAGCAAGGCTGGCCCCATTTGTGGAAAATCAACTCCGCAACCTGTTGTTTGAGAGACCACTCATGAGGGAGCAATATCGCCCTGCTTAGCTTGTCCGCTATCACGTTGGATTTCCCCGGGATGTGCGTTGCTAACAGAAAATGCTGGGATGACACATCCCATTGCCAGACCCTGAGGGCTTTTCGACAAAGGGGGTAAGACTTGGTTCCACCTTGCTTGTTCAAGTACCAGACTACTGACATGTTGTCTGTCTGAATTGCAATAGTTCCTAGAGGGAGAGAGTCCTGAAAGTACTGCAATGCCAGAAGTACCGCTCTCAACTCTAGAACACTGATGTGCAGATGTGATTCTTGATCTGTCCATGTGCCTTGGGCAGTCTTTCCCTGAAAATGCTCCCCCACCCTATCAGGGAAGTGTCCGTGGTCACAGTGGCTACTGGGGGGGGGGACAAAGGGACTTCCGATTGTGACATGAACAGACGTCAACTACCACCGAAGGTCTCTCTCTTGCAAGAATCCGTGATGAGAATCATGTGGTGCATTGGTAGTTTCTGGTATGACCACTGAGCAAAGAGGAGCCACTGAAGAATTTGCATATGCATCCTTGCAAGTGGTATAGCCAGGATTGCTGCCGCCATCAAACCTAGCACCTTCAATACCTCTGCTGCTGTAGCTTTGTTCTTTGACACCAGAGAGCTGACGTGTTGGTGGAGAAGTGAGACTCTTTTGATAGGAAGACGTAGAGTGGTAGTTGAGGTATCTAACTCTGCTCCTATAAAAAAGGTATGCTGCGATGGCGATAAGGCAGACTTTTTGAAGTTGATTGTAATGCCTAATTTATGGCAGAGTGTCAGAGTGTATTTTGTTGCCTGAGTCAATTGATGTCTGGTGGTAGCGGTGTGGAGCCAGTTGTCTAGGTATGGAAACACCTGGAACCCTAGACGTCTCAGGTGAGCCGTGACCACTGCCATGCATTTGGTGAACACTCTGGAGGCTGTAGTGAGACCAAAGGGCAGGGCTCAAACTGGCAATGATTGGCTCCCAGCCAGAAATGCAGATGATCTCTGGAGCATCTGTTCATCTTTATGTGATAGTACGCGTCCTTGAGATCTATGGAGTACATCCAATCGCCTTTCCCTAGGAAGGGAAGGGAAGAAGGGACTGAAGCGTGACCATTCGGAACTTCTCTTTCTTTATGAACTTGTTGAGTCTGCTGAGGTCCAAGATAGGTCTCCAGTCCCCTGTTTTCTTTGGTACCAAAAAAAATCTTGAGTAAGTTCCGAATCCAACTTGGTCTGCTGGGACTGGTTGGATGACTTTTTTTTCTAGCAATCTGTGGACCTCTATGATTGCTTGTTCCCTGACATTGGGTGGAACATCTGGGATTCTGTTTACAGGAATGGGAGGGGAAGAGAACGGTATGAAATATCCTCTGGAAATGATGCTTTGTACCCATGTATCTGATGTTATGTTTAGCCAGGCTTCTGGGTACAAAGACAAGTGACCCCCGACTGCCTCCAGAGCCGAACAGTCAGGCCCCCTTTCAGGGGCGCTGGTAGGGTTGACCGGAGAACTGATACCTGTCACCCTGTTTCTGCAGACCCCCTATGCCGTAGGGGCAGCGTCTTCTGTTATAACCCCCTCCTCTGCCTCTAGAGGGGGTTTCTCCACGTGTGTCTTGAAAGGCTCCCTGTGCTTTTCGGAACCACATTTTCCCTCCCCTAGGGCCCTTGGGGTAGGGCCGAGTAGGGGTAGAAAAATGGACTCCAATGGCAGATAAAGTCTTGCCTTCCTGCTCACACCTGGTTAAAGTTTCCTTTACTTTGGGCCCAAACAGTGATGAGCCATCAAATGGGGTGTTGATAAAGGAAGACTTAAAGGGTTCTGCAAAGGAACAGAGATGCATCCAGGCTTGTCTTCGAAGAGCAATGCCCAAACTAGAGGCTCTACTCGAACAATCAGCTGCATAGGATATGAGATGCATGGATGAGTTTACCACTGAGTTTAGGGTAGCGAGCTGGGCGTTGACTTTGTTGGCCACCCCTGTAACTACCGTACCCTGGAGAGTATTTCTTAGGTCTTTCAGGAGATCTCTTTGTAGTCTTGTAAAGTGGGTTAAGTAGTTCAGTGATCGCAGAGAAAAAGTTGCTGAACTAAACATGCGTTTCCCATATCTATGACCCAAGAATCTCTGTTAGGAGGATGGATAGATGTGGATGTCTCAAACATTTCCTTTTTGGTGGCTGCAGCTACCACCATGGCATCAACAGGCATTCCCTTTGTCAAAAATGGCTTATCCACTGGGGCAGACATGAATTTATTGGGCTTATGAGGAACAGGCTCCATGGCCTACGGTGACTCCCACGCCTTACGAGAGATCAGTTCCATGAGCTCGTTGTAAGGCGGAGACACCCAAGAAGTGGAAGGTTGAGACCCAAAAGCCTTCAAGAGCACGGACTCATCCTCAGTAGGGGTCTTGGACTGCCAATCGCCCCTCTGACTAAGGATCTCTAGTATCTCTGCAAAGGAGATATCCTCATAGGGGGATCGAGGGGACCCGTCTGACTCATCCAAGTCCATGTCAGATGTCAAAGACTCCTGTGGGGAGTCTAAGTGCCTCCTCTTGCACAGTCCCTTCCTGGGCACCTCCTCAGTGGGGGGATCTGGGGAGGTCTCAGAAGAGCAGGGGATGCCCTGTGGGGGTACTTGAGGCTCGGGGTCTCTACACTTAGGGGAACTGATAGATGAAGAAGCAGAAACAGGAACTTGAGGGGAGAGGGAATGCTGTACCAATGTTGATGTTGTCTTTGGAGACAAAACTCTCCTCATAGCATCGAAGGCACCATGGCTCCGACGAGAAGGAGTGGACGGACCCGAGAGTACCGTCCGATCCTCCCACACCAAAACCCTGGGCTCCGAGCCAGAGGTAGAAGCCAAGGTCATCCGAGCCAAAGCCCCAAGAGGAAGAGTCGGCACCGACAAATCAGTTCGACTATCCTCCCTGGACCCGATGGCAGAGCGGTGGCTCCTAGAGTCCTCGGTCGGTGCTGAGGACATCCGAGTAGATGGAGCCGATAACACCGGTGCAGGTATCGGCTCCAAGGGTTCGACAATCATCGGTTCAGTTTCCTTCGGCTCCGAGAGTCCAGTATGGCTCTGAGGAAAAGTAGACAAATCTGGTTCCATCATCTTCGGCACCGATGAGTTGGTCAGGGCCGACAACAATTTGGCAAGTCCTGGTGCCTGTAAAAGCTACTGCACTAGCCGATCCATGTCCAAATCTGAAAGGCTGACTGAGGACTTAGATGAATGCACCGAAGGTGCTGACTGGAGCAGAGGAGAAGAAGGAACTTCAGAGACCGGCTCCAATATTGAGAGCTGGCTCCGAATCAAAGGTACACTCGGTTCCAAGGTCTGTGGAACCGATGACACTCCCTCTGAAGTTTTTGCCTTTTTTGCCACTTTAGGTTCTGTAGATTTTGTGGTTTTTGAGGATTTGGAGGACGTGCTAGTACCCTCATGGCTACCCAACACCTCAGAAAAGGAATGCTGAAGTGATCCTCTGTCTATAAGCTTCCTCCTTCTCTCCAAGAGGACTCTTGAAGAAAAGGAATGGCAAATGCTGCAAGTGTCTTGGAGGTGTTTAGCTCCCAGACAGTAGACACATTGAATGTGTCCGTCAGTGACGGATATTTTCTGCCTGCAATCTGGGCATTTTTTGAATCCCGATTTAGGATGGGATTTTTCCTTGTCATCCGACATAGTTAAGTAAAACAAACCAGCATACTCAAAAAGTAAGACACTAAAGTCCTTACTAAACTTGTAAAGACCCACAGAACAACTAAGCCCAATCCAGGCACTATCTATAACAAATGACTATAGATTACAAATATAGGGCTAAAGAGGCCCACAGAGAAAAACCCTGACTATTAGAAAAATATTAATAAGTCTAAATAGGGCTAAAGGCCCACACAAACCAACTAAGCCAACAGGCACTAACTATCTAAAACTACAGATTCTATTATCTAATGATCAAACACTAACACACAACTATCTTATGAAAAATAAAAAAGAAAAGTTTTTTTATAAAACTTGTTATTTTTGATCACAAATGGTCCGAGCTAGCTGGATCACCGAGCTCTCTCTTGC
>NC_056735.1:1381973140-1382008140 GCF_019279795.1 Protopterus annectens | reverse complement strand
TGAATATCTTTGGCTCCAGTTTCCACTCATGCGGGTCCATGAGGTTTCTGCTTAGGTCATCTGCTAGTGTATTTAGCTTGCCTGGCAGGAATTGAGTTTGTAGGTGCACTTGGTATCCCAAGGCTGTATTCCACAGAGCCATGGCTAGTCTGCAGAGGGTTAAGAATGTGCACCCCCCTGCTTGTTTATGTACCACATAATATTGGTGTTGTCCGTCTTTACCAATAATTGTCCTGGAAGAATGTGGTCCTTGAAGGCTGTCAGAGAATTCTGTACAGCTAACATTTTTTTTTGACTGATATGCAGGTGCATTTGACTCGGGTTCCATTTGCCCTGAATGCACTGCCCTGCCAAGTGGGCCCCCCATGCATAGTTTGATGCATCTGTTGTTAGGGTTTGGGTGGCAGGGGGTAGAGTGAATAGCAATCTCATGTTGTGGTGGCAGGCCTCTGTCCACCAAAGGAACTCTGTCTTTATACAAGGAATAATGGGAGTCATTGATTCCAGGTCCTGAGAATGTTGACACCATAGGCTTTTTAGATACCATTGTAGTTTCCTCACATGCAGTCTTGCATATGGAATTAGTAGAATGCAAGAGGCCATGAACCCCAGGGCTTGCAGTATTTTCCCTGCAAATAGCTGGGTCTTTGTGGCCAGTAGTTTGAAGTAGGCTGTCAAATAAATTTGTTTCTTTGGCGTGAGGTAGGCCCTCTGGGAAGTTGTATTCAAGCTTGCTCCCAGGAATACAATTTGTTGGCAGGGTACTACGTGAGATTTATTTTCGTTTATAGTGTACCCCAGTGAGGTTAGTAGTTTCTTTACAAATGCCAGATGATTTAATAGTATGTCCTGGCTTTCTGCCTGAATTAGACAATCGTCCAGGTATGGGTATATTTGAATATTTTTTTGCCTGCAGAATGCAATGACTGGAGCTAGACACTTTGTGAATACCCTGGGCGCAGTAGATAAGCCAACCGGCAGTGCAGAGAACTGATAGTGCATGTAGCCTGCTCTGAAGCATAGGTATTTTCTGCAAGATTCACTTATTGGGATGTGCAGGTAAGCTTCCTTTAAATCTAATGTTGCCAACCAGGCATTTTTGCCTAGCATAGGAAGAAGCTGATGAAGAGTTAGCATTTTGAATTTTGGGATTACCAAAAAGGTGTTTAGGATAGACAAGTCCAGGATTGGATGCCAGGTATTGTCTTTTCTGGGTACCAAGAAAAGTCTTGAGTAAAACCCTTGTCCCCATTCCTCTTCTGGGACAGGTTGAATAGCCCTGATACTTAGAGGATTGAGAACTTGCTGTTGAGCCTCTGCCCACTGATTTGGGGGTAAGTCTGGCCAATTGCTTGGGGTTGGTAAGGAGTGGAAGTGGAATCTCTATCCTTGGGAAATTATATTCAGAACCCATTTGTCTTGGGTAATGAGTTCCCAGTTTTTTGTATGCAGGGAAATCTTTCCACCTAAAGGAACAGTCAGTTGAGCAGGGCTTGGAAGGTTTAAGGTTAAGTCACTGTGACAGGTTACTATAGAGGGGTGCCTTGCCACTTACATCTTTAGAAGAGGCAGCCCCCCCACTGCTTAGTCCTGTGAGTACCTTGAGACTGAACCTGGGTGGTCTGCTGGTCCTGGGTTGAAACTGAGAAGCCCTGGAAAAGGCAGGAAAGGACCAATTCTTAGAAGGCCATTGCCTACTAAATCTGGGAGGCTGTACTTGCAGGAAATCTTTAACAGTTTGCATAGATTTAGCTTTTTCCTCCATCTTTTTAAGTACTTCTGCTTTGTTACCAAACAGGTGGTCTTGGTTTAATGGAGCATCCAGTAATTTAGCTTTAACATGATCTGGTAAAGTTTGCTCCTTAAGCCAAGCATGCCATCTAAGTGCAGACCCAGTGACAGCAGCCCTGCAACATGCCTCTAAGGAATCAAAATCACATTGCAAAGTATGTTTACCAACTTGTTCAGCAGAATGCATTAAGACCTGTAATTCTTTATTTTCAGCACAGTCAGGAATCAACATAATTGTCTGTTTAAGTAATCCACTAATATGCTGTTGATACTTTAACATATGAAACTGGCAGTTTAAGGCCCTAATGGCCAAAGTAGCAGGTGTATACCTTCTTACCCCATCTATACAGGGTCCTAGAATCTCTATCAGGAGGGGTAGGATTTTTGGTAGTAGTAGCCTTAATGCCCTTGGGTCCCTGTGAAATGGTCTCTGGATCCGCAGTAGGATTCTTAAAGAGGAACTTGTGAGAGTCAGGTACTCTGTAATCCCTGTCAGGTTTCCTGGGAGCCAGAGGCAAAGTGTATGGGACCAGGCTAGATTCCATGAAGGCATCATCTACAATGTCCAGTACAGGAGGGATAGCTAAAGGCCTGTGTTGAGGTAGGAGTAAGAATCACTAAGCCTCTTTTTAGAATCAGAGTAATCCTGGCTTTCCCAGCAGAAATGTTCCTTGAGAGTATACAAAGTTTCACCAAAAGAGAAATCTTCTGGAGGGGAAGCAAAGGGAATGAAGTCCTCTGCATCAGAATCCTCATAAGTAGATAAGGGCAAATCCTGGCCATCAGAAGAAACAGAAATATCAGAATCCTGATCCAAAGAATCAGAAGGAAAATCAGTTCTAGGTCTCTTAGAGGGATAAGGGTGGCTTCCTCTAATTAGAGTAATAAGGTATTCAGCCATTCTTATCATTTGCTTTTTAGGCATACGAACATGACCATGCGGTCTGGGCATCGGTTTTCTAGGCGTGGATTGAGTTTTAGGCCTTGAAGAAGAAGATGGAGTCAGTTTGATATGCAAGTCAGTAGGCCTGAATACACCCTCAGAAGCCGGTGCCTGCACAGCAACTTTCGACCCATCCAAGGTAGAGACATCCGCAGGTCCTATAGTCAAAGAAGCATCTTGCGGCATACCAGACTCTTAATGGGTCTTAGTAGAGGCCTGCAAATCTGAAGTAGTGGGTAGCAGAGCCTGCAAAAGCACCTCACTGAGTACCGGCGAACTGGCGACTAGCTTAACGGAAGCGTCGTCGGCAGGTTTGGACCTATGCAGTCTGTCTCTGTCTTTTTCTTTACATTTTTTCAGAATGTCGGTATTCAGATGGCTTACCGAAGCCATTTCTGGATAATTGAATTGAGTACCAAAATAGTTAGATGCAAAAATGAACTGATGACAAATAGTTCAAGGATTGAATAAGGCACAAAACTGACAGCGAGGGACGTCGTGGTTTGAGCCTAAGCAAGGAATGCAGTACGAATGAAAATCTTTATGAGGTATTTGCTTTCCACATGAAATACAATTGTTAACTTTTACTGACATTGGTTTAGAGCAAGAAAAAGGATCCCCAATGGAGTACTTAGCTTTTTCGAAGACTTCGGATCTGAAACTTGAAAACGAAAATTTCAGGAATCGGCCGACCGGCACTTGAGAACTGCTTCTGCTTTGGGCACCGCACAGCAAGAAAGACTGATGTAATGGCATCAGCTGCATGCTTTATACCCCTGACTACCTGACGTCATGGGAGATGAGACAGCAACCAATGCAGGACCCAAGACTTTGATAATCAGGCCGACTGAGGGCTACCTGTAAGCAGATAACCCAAATGTAATGACTGCAACAGTGAAACACGAAGAACATCTACAATTCTGTCTGATAAGCTTGTTCAAATGAAATGTGTCATTTTTTTCAAGCACAAAGTTAAGATACCAAGGAGGAACCATGCATTTTCTAGGTGGTTGGATATGTAAAAACGTCTTCCAAAAACTGCTTGACCTGAGGAAGGATAAATTGCAGAATCTAAGGGCTGACAAGAATAAACAGACAAAGAGATTCATTTTGACAGAAGAGTAGGAAAGGCCAGAGGATAATAACTCACGGGAATATTCCAGAACCAGAGGCATCTAAGCCTTAAAAGGGTCCTGAATTTTAGAAAGGCACCAATAAGAAAGTTGTTTTCACTTAGATATGTATGATTTCATATGTAGCAGTTTCTTTCATCTCCTTTAGTACCTGCTGCACTCCCTCAGGAAAAAAGATGCCTGAAAGATATTGAAATTCTTATCATTCTGCCAGTCATCTGAATGTTTTTCAGGTTGGGGTATATCAAACTGCCCTGTCTTCTGTGAGGAAATCTAGTCTGTAGGGAATTCATAGTAACTGTCCTTGGCTATTTTCACAAGAAGGGAGAACCACTGTTGCCTGAGCAAAAATGGAGTTACCACCACTAGCTTTGGGAAGTCCTTCTGGATCTTTAGAAGAGCCTTGGATAAAGAGGAATGAGGGGAAAAGAAGACAGAAACATTCACATCCATGGGAATGAGAAAGTATTTGTTTTCCAGGCCTGATTGTAAGGAATACTGGTGCAGAATGTATTCATCTGTCTGTTTTGAGAGGAAGAAAACATCAATTTGAGATATTCTTCACAGGTGAATCAATTCCTAGAATACCCCTGGGTGTAGTTTCCATTTGTGAGTGTATGTCCTATTCCTGCTCAGGTTGTCCACTATAATGTTTTGCTCTGATAGAAAGTATGAAGCCTGTATGGTTTTGCTCTTCACAGCCATGGTCCCTCATATTCTAGGAACATCTTGCAAGCTTATAATCCTAGCTGGTCACTGTGCTCTGGCTCATATCACCTCCTTGTGTTTCCATATTTCAACCTTGACAACTATGACTGTAATTTCTTAAGCTATAGGAGCTCCTTCTTATGGAAACTTCTTCCTAGATTAGCCTACACTGTCTGGTTTAAAACTCCACTTATTTGATCTTGCTTACAGCTAGACATTTAGTTGATCTTTTTAGTTTTCTATATTGTTTAATTTATGAACTTACATGTCTTTTAACTATTATATGTATATTCCTTGTTCAATTGTATAGTGCCCAGATACAGGTACTTCCATAAACTTGAACTAGAATCAAATTGAGCTGAGTTGCTACCTCTTATACTATCATGACAAGTCTGCAAAGGGGATAAGGTCTGGCATCCCTTATTATTTATACAGCATGTCACCACTGTGTTGTCTGTGATTATTTGCAGAGGTCCTGGAGACCAGAGATGATTTACGGCATTTAGTGCATCTATTACTTCCATTATATCTGACATTAATGTGTTTTCATCTGTCCTGCTTGATCTAATGACCTTGTACTTTCACCCCTTTTGATACAGCCCCCTCCCCAAGGAAAGCTTGAGGCATCTATGGTGACAGATTGAGAAGGAGGCAGAAGGGAGAAGGAGAGACCTAGACTGAAAGATAACTGGTCTACCCACCACAGTAACTCCTTTCGTACAAGGCTCAGCATTGGAATCTGAAAAGATAAAGAGTGCCGATTTTGGGACCAGATTGACCTGAGGTACCACTGAATTTTTCTCATGTGAAGTCTGGCCATAGGAATTATAATAATCATAGAAGCCATGAAAACCAGAATCATGAGATCATGAGAAATTCCTTGTCAGATGTCAGAATCTGGCTGATAAAGCTGAAGAAAAAAATATCTTTGCAGAATTCTATCTTATCCTGAAAAAAAGCCATTCTTGGGAAAGTACACAAAAGATACTCCAAAAAAAACTATTTTCTGGGAAGGAATGAGAGATTATTTCTGAATGTTCACTGAAAGCCTAGAAGTATTTTCTTGACATGTCAGAGAATCTTGACAAGTGGAAAAAGGGTCTGCAAATGTACAACAATTGCCCAAATATTTAAAAGATGTGAATGCTTTAAAGTCTGCAGTAAGCTATACCCAATATCCTTGATACAGTACACAGCCAAAAGGATAACAAAAAGCACTGATGAAGAAAGCCAGACATAGAAAATCTTCACAAAGTCTGAATTCTGTGCACATTTGTATTGCGTGGTAAGCATGTTTTAAGTCTAATGTTACAATGAAATTGTGAAGCAATATTAGTTTTAACAAGATTTTGAGGGATAACATGTTGAACGTTGGGACTTTATAAAAATTAAGAAAGGAAAGGTCTAGAACTTATCTCTATATTACTTCTTTCTTTGGCAGCAGAAAATCCTTGCATAAAAAGCCTTTGCCTGTCTGATCCATTGGCACTGGTAGTATGATCCCATGAGAAGATGTGTTACAGAACTGGAGGAAACAGGCAAGTCAGGTTTGCAAGATGAAGAGGAATCCCTTGAAAAAGAGGGAGGGACTCACATTGCCAAATGTACCCCTGCTGGGTTATTCTCAGAACCCATTTGTCTAAGACAAACAGATGCCACTGGGCAACATGATAGATTTAAGGGATTGTCATAATGGGGGAAGAATGGATGGGGCAAGAAGTCATTCTGACTTTATGGACTATCTTTGGCTCTGGAGTGCTACCCCCTTGTTTTTGAGTCTCCTCGCCATTGTTTTTTTTTTTTTTTTTTTGAAGTTCTGTTTGCTTGTACTTTGTTGAGACTACTTGTTTTATGTCTAATAAAAGGGACTGGAATTGAAAACAAAGGTTTTACTGAACTTAGAAAAAATGTTGAAGGATATGAATATCACCCTTGAATCTACTTTCATCTTTCATCAAATCTTTCAGGGGCCTCAGCAGCTGAAGGGCCACACAAAACCTTTTAGGAGTACATGGTTTACTGTAAGGCATACTGCAGACTGTTAAAAACATCATCTAAAGCTGATAAAATGGGAGATTCAGCAGCAGCTGACTGAGAAAAATCCAGTAAACCATAATACATCTGTTGGGAGAACTAGATTTCATTGCGTTCCCAGTGAAAATTATAACACTTCTAAGAAGAACTTTCTTCAAAATCAGAATCTTCAGCTTGAGGAAAATTCACTGAAGAAAAACATTCCCCTTCCAGTCTTCTGACTCAAAATCATAGTCAGAAAGATTGAATTCTTTTCCCTTTCTTATATCTGAAGTCACTGAAGGAACAGGATTTAAAACATTAAAAGCCTGAAGCAATCCTTCAGTAAAACCAGTAAGTCTTCCTTGTCCATAGTAAGAGAAACAGAAGTCACCTTTTTAATTTTTTGCTTTCTTTTCCTAGTAGACTCACTGGAAAGAGTGACTCATAGGAGGAACAGTTACCTGGGAATCAGGTACCTTAGCCAGACGATGTGCAAGACTTTGTCCTCTCTCCACCTGAGACCAACAACAGTGGCTCTTTCTTGCCCACAGTGAACAACCAAACAGTCACAGAGTATTTCTCCAACTCCCAGTCCTTGATGGCTTCCCAAGGAACTATACAGGAGGACTGAGAGACAATGATGAGCATTCCAAGGAACCAGGTCTGGCCACAGAAGAGTCACCCATTGGCAGATCAGGCAGTGAGGGAGCTGGCCTGACACCTGAAGACTCCAGAGAACATTTTCTTCTTCTTGCAAACAGGAGAAGCTGGAAATGAAGAATCCGATAATTGCTCCATGACTAGGAGAAGAAAAAAAAAGCCTTAAAGGTGGGTAGTGGAGATGCTTGAGTTGGTACATTTCCTAACAGAAAAAAGTACTGATTTCAGTAACAGTCCCGAAAACCATGATATCCAGCACCTATGAAAAGGTTTCTACACACAAGTAGAAATAAATGGACAAAAAAGATTTTTAGCACAGTTTTTTTTCTGCCGAAGCATTAACCAAAGAAAAAAACCTTTATATAAAATGATAATCCATAAAAATGACATTCCCTAGGAAAAAATATATGTAGTTAAAAAAAAGACAGAAGTTATGTACTTACAATAATGATAGATCTGTGTTGCCTTCTTTTCGTCCAGTTTAACCTTTGGGTTATCAGATCTGATTTGGACAATTGTGGACTAGAGCATCTCTTGATGACCGTCTCTGATGAGGGATTGTGACGAAGTAACTGCTGCACTTGTAGCTCAGGGAAGAAGGAAAAAGATCACAGCATGGTTGACCCCAGTGGCTGAAAATCTGATTCACCATTGCTTGATTAAGTGACCACTGCTGAGGCAGGAGGATGGATCTACTCAATATGTCCACTAACACATCATAAGTCCCAGGAATATGTGTTGCGATTAGAAAATGGTATGAAGATATCACCCATTGCCACACACTCATGGCCTCCCAGCATAGAGTATATAAAGAGGTGCCACCCTGTTTGCTGATGTACCAGACTACTGGCATGTTGTTCATCTCAATGGAGATCATACCCCTGGGGAGAGAGTCCTGAAAAGCCTGCAATGCTAACAGAACTGCCCTCATCTCCAGGCCATTGATGTTGAGAATGGCATCTGTGTTTGACCATGTATCATGAACTGTCATTCCTTGGATATCCCCCCACCCCATCCCAGGAGAGAAGCATCCATGGTTAATATGGTCATGAGGGGATGTGGAGTAAAGGGTCAACCTTCTAGGACAGCTGTGGAGGTAAATCACCATGTGATGTGAGACTTGCACACAGGCATTAGATGAATCTGTTCATGAACTAGATGGAGGAACTGGGACCACTGTACTGAAAGGGTCCATTGAAGAATTCTCATATAGCATATAGCATATGGCTAAGGGAACTAACATAACTGTCGAGGCCATTAGTCCTTGCAATCAAAGGATAAGTTTTGCAGATGGCAAGGAGTGCTGAAGAACTTGTAAGGCTTTCTGCCACAGAGATACAATCCTGGACTCTGGAAGAGTAGCTATTTGGATATTCATGTTCAAGTGACATCTGATGAACTATTTTTGTTGTTTTAATGTCAATTTGGTTTTGGAGTGGTTGACTGTGATTCCCAAATTTTGAAGAAACTGGAGCAATAAGTCCTGTTGCTAGAGTAGGAGATTCCTGGTTGGTGCTGTGAAGAGCCAAACATGTATGTATGGGAACACACAGAAACCTATCAGTCTGAGATGTGCTGTGACTACCACAATGCACTTGATGGACACCTGGAAGGGGGTCTGGAGTGACATCAAACAGCAGTACCCTGAATTGGAAGTGATTGGCTTCCAATAGGAAATGGACAAATCTCGATTGCCCTGAAATCATGAAATGGTAGTAAGCATCCTGGAGATCTATACAGCACATCTAATTGCCCTTCCTGACTGAACCATGATCATCCAGAATTTTGTCTGATTTACAAAATGAATGAGGTGACTGATGTCCAAAACTGGCCATAGATCCCCTGTCTTTTTCAGAACTACAAAGAATCTGACATAGACCTCAAATTGTAACTGGTCTATGGGTACCTGCTGGATGACTCTTTTTTCTAACACCTTTAAGACTTTAAGGGAATGGAAACAAAGGGTATTACATAGCCTCTGGTGACTATCCACAGCACCCAAGTATCTGATGTAAAAGCCTGCCAGACTTGAGGATGCAAAGATAAGCACTACCTGATTGTCTCCAAAATATAGCAGCCAGGTAATCCTTCAGGAGCACTGGAAGGATTTCTTAGAAAAATGACAGTGAAACCCTTGATTCTGCAGTCTTCCTCTGCCTCTAGGGTGATGTCCATTGAAACTGATTCCTCACCCCCCACGCCTTGGAAAGACCTGTTTGCAGGAGCACCCTGCTTGAAGCCTTGAGACTTCCTGAACAACATCTTTCTGCCACTTCTTTGTTTTCTGGGGAGGACTATCTGAGGGGTAGAGAAGCAGATTCTAATGGCAGAAAGGGTCTTACCATCTTGCTTGTAACTTGTGAGATTTTCTTTAACCTTTGGCCCAAAGAATGTGGAGCCATTAAAGAGAACATTAAGGAAGGACATACTGACACCTTCTGCAAAGTTACTTAATTGTATCCAGGCATGCCAGTAATTAGTTATGGTGGTACCAGCTACTAGTACTTGCTGCTCTTGCAGTACCATCAGCTGCACTAGAAAGCAGATCCATGGAAATGTTAGACATTGATTGTGATGTATACAGCTGGGACTCCACTGTTTTCTGGATGTCTGTTGGCAAGTTATCTGTGAAAAGCATGTATCGGTGGACCAACCCCCTCAATGCTTTTTCAATTTCAAAATGTCACCAAAGGTGACATCCTCCAGAGGAGATCTTTTTGATCCATCCCCTTCATCCAAGTCTGTGTCTTCAAAGACTGGTTCTGGAGGAGAATCCTAATATTGTCGTTTACATGTCGCTTTCCTAGGACCCTGCCTGAACTTCTGCAGACAAGTTGGAATCAGACAGTGAATGCATGTGATGAGAAGCCCCAAGGCTAATGAAAGCTGATGGTTCCTGTCGATGTGGATGTACCAAGTCAGACACAATGTCCAAAAGATGATGGGATGGAGTTGAGTGTATGGAAAGCAGCTTCTCTCTTGGCCTAGCAACAGGCATTGAGAGACAGAGATGGTTCTGAAAGTTCAGCAACTGAATCCACATCCTGTCCCCCAACACTTTGGCTCTGAGACTTTTCCCAGTCCAACAGCATCAGAGTCAACATAGTAAGGACATGGTCAGAGTCAAAGTTGACAGGATCGCCAACTCACATTTGAGTGTTCCTGGGATGTTCAAATCCATGGGCCTCTGATCCAAAGGATGCACCAGAAATGGAGAAATTAGAAAAGGCGTTGAGGGAAGCAGTCTCAGAATGTCTCATGTGGACAAAGCCAAGAGAACCCCTTTATGAATTTGCTTCTGAAGAAATTTTCACATTATCCTGTCAATGTCTGCTTCTGTAAGGCCTAAATGACTGAATTGGACCTGAAGGATGAAGCCACTGACAGTTGTCTGGAGGGGTGTCTCTACTGAAGAAAAGGTGAATTGAGCCAAGGACTCACTGGCTCCAGGGAAAAATGAGAAGGAGGTGTAGGTGATCAAATCTGAGGCGGAGTTAGATCCAATGGTCAAGACATCTTTAGATTTATCTGATGCCTTGTCAGATAATTTATCACTGTCCTTCTCTTTTTCCTCGGACTTATCCTTTTGTTTAGATTTCTCCATCATCATAGGTGGGGATACAGACATAGTAGAAGAAGAAGAAGAAGAAGGAGTTGAGGACTGAGTAGATTGTCTTGACTGAAGGATCAACCATTTTTAAAACAGATTGTCTCTACAGTCCTGAATGGCCCTGGAACCAAAAGAGGAACAAGCCTCACACTCTGTGTCCAAATGGGCTGCCCCCAAGCAGTACACAAAGGGAGAGAAGGTGCTGCAGTAGGATCTTATCACTGCAGACCATACACTTTTTGAAGCCTTGAATCTTGCATGCTACATAGATTGGCAAGGTACCATAAAAAAACAAATGTTTATGCATCTGTCTTACTGTTTTTCCGACATAAAAATTGTCACATGATGAACATGTGGCCAGATACACATGTTCATCATGTGACAATTTTTATGTCGGAAAAACAGTAAGACAGATGAAGGAGAGGTTATCCAAACATATTAGTGACATAAGGCTTAAGGATTATAAGAACCCTTTAGCTAAGCATATTAGAGACAATAAAGGGCATGGTTTCATGTTCAGAGTTTCGAGAATTGTGTATGCTTCAAAAAGAGGAGGAGATGTCAATAACAAACTTGAGCAAGAAGAGATGCTTTGGATTGGGAAACTGCGAGCACATCAAAAACCAGGGCTCAATACAACCTTCCCTAGGATGGGTGTGTCTGCTTAATGCAATGCTTCATTGGTGGAAAGGGTTTTTAAAAACAAAAGGATGTAGTACAAGTCATATGGATCTGAAGAAGGGTTGTTGAAGTGAACCAAAAGGGCTTATCCCTTGACTTTTACTAGTTTTTATTTTTTGTATCCTGAATAAATGAGTGGCCTATTTTTAGCAGTTTGTCTTGGAGCATGTTTTGGAGGATTACAAGCTATTTGGTGATGTTTTGCAACTGAAACTATGAGAAGCCATTAGGCTGAGTTCCATGTGTTGCCTTTTGAGTGTTTAACACTTATGCTGAAAACATCAGGTTGTACTTCATCTGCTGTTTTGTTTGGCGTTTGACTCATACGCTGAAAATACATTGAAATTACCAGCTGACCCTGGCCGTGTTCTATATGCTGTTTGTTGGATTTTTGGCACTATACATATATATATATATATATATATATATATATATATATATATATATATATATATATGTATATGCATATATGTGGGTCACCTTCATTTTGTCGACAGTTCATTTCATCGACAACCAAGTCAGCAGGCCCAATTCACTGACACTTCATTTCACTGACGCTTCATTTCACCGACACTCATTTAGTCGAAAATGATATATGGCCTATTCCCCACTGTAGAGTGACCCTGGAGTTAGAATATGTAGTAAGGAGGGGTGTCATAAATGTTTTACAGTATACAGACGCATTCTTACAAGTGCAATGAATAACTATTACCAACAAACCATTATAGAATCCCAGTATGTGGGGGGCTTCTCACCCCACACCCCCACATCCCTCCTTACTATATATTCTAACTCCAGGGTCACTCTACAGTGGAGAATAGGCCATATATCATTTTCGACGAAATGAGTGTCGGTGAAATTAAGTGTCAGTGAATTGGGCCTGCTGAGTTGAGTGTCGGTGAAATGAACTGTCGACGAAATGACATGAAATGTATGTATATACATATATATTTTTAAAGTATGGATATAAATAATAGGGGAGGTAAAAAAAGTATATCTAAACAATCCCACTTTGGTTTGTGATTTACTGTGGAGTTGACTGGTAAGAGAAGCTTTATTTAAATTTATATTGTATTTGTTATCACTGTTTTTAACTGTTTATAGGTAAGAAGGGACAGCTTGTTAACACAATTCACTTTGATTCATATTTTGTTGTTTTACCTGTAATTTCACTGTTAGTTGTTAGAAAGGGAGAGGTTTTAGACAGGCAAGCTCTAGCCACCCCAAGGGGCTTAGACAGCTATAAATTCACACAGACTGCAGAGAGGAAAATCCTAAGCATATCTGACTGTGCGTGATGTAAAGGAATTACAACTTTTGTCTGGCTTGCAGAACTTGTGTGGTCAGATCAACTTTACTGTACTTGATTCATTATTTAGTTGTTTATTGCTGTTTTTTTTTTGTCATAGAAGTTGATTTAAGTTCTCTTTGAGTTCTGTGGTTACTTTTTTTGATTAGTCTTTTCTTTTTCAATATTTTATTCGTTTGAAGCTGAATAGGGATTCCATAAATGAGTATGCAACTAAAGATTTTATAATACACAAATATCTTGTACAGTGTAACAAATTCTATAAATGTTTAAAAGTAACAGCTGATAACACTGATTATCTATGTTCCTCATGTCAAAAGTTGGATGATTTGCTTACCATTGTTAGAAGTAAATCTAGACTTAAGGCTGATGATTGCACTTGTGCAATTGGCATGGCTTGGATAACTGTTGTTTCATGCATTAATGACTGGACTGATAAAATAAAAATAAGTTATGTACTTACCATAATGTTCCATGTGAGTTGATCATCTCGCTTTCATTCTTACAGATGGTTCGGAGCTGATCCTCGGCACCAAGTTGGCCTACTACAAAGCTCAAGGTGTTCAGATAGCTCGAGGTCAAGTCCCTATCCCATGATGCCCCTGGAGTTACCTCAGATCTTGTTTGCTGCATATAATAATACCATATGTCATCTATCACTCTATAAGAGAAAGCTATAGAAGGTTTGAGCAACCAGGAAGAATACAGCATTTCGGTCTTTGAAAAACCCTGGAGGGGGTAGGAGGGTGGGAAGTAAGAATGAAGGCGAGATGAACAACTCACATGGAATGTTATGGTAAGTACATAACTTCTTTATGTGAAGTTGTTCTATCTCGCCGTTCATTCTTACAGATGGGTAGTGTCCCAAGCACCATCTATCTCGGGTGGAACACGGGAGTATGTTTTTCAGGACAGTAGACCCAAAGGAGGCCCTGTCAACTTTGTAATGAGTGATAAAGGTATGAGGTCTTGACCAAGTGGCTACTGCACAAATGTTATCTATAGGAAGCCTAGCAGAAAAAGAGGAGGATATAGACTCTGCTCTGGTAGAATGAGCCTTAATTTATTTGTTGTAAGGACATATTAGCAGCTGAATAAACAAATGTGATACAATTGGATAACCACTTAAAGTTGTTTTGGCCACTGGCATACCTTTTCTGGAATCTGAAAAGGAAACAAAAAGCTGTTCTGATTTCCTAAACTCTTTTTGTCATATCCAAGTAAAATCTGAGCTGTCTATGAACATCAAGCTTGTGCAGCATATATTCTAAGTTGTTGGAGTGATTGGGAAAGAATATTGGCAAATCAATGATTTGGTTAAGGTTAGCTTCAGTACAGACTTTAGACCAAAAGGAGGGATTAGTTCGTAGTGAGACTCTGTCAGCATGGAAAATCAAATAAAGAGGCTTAATGGACAAGGCTTGAAGCTCTGACACTCTGCGGGCAGAAGTGATAGCTACTAAAAAGCTAGTCTTCCATGACAAATATTTCAAATCACATGAGGAAGCTGGTTTGAATGGAGGGAGAATAATGCAAGAACACATAAAATTTAGATTCCATGGGGTATACGGAGATTTCACAGGTGGTGTGAGATGAAAGGTCCCTTTGAGAAAGACTTTGGATAATTTGTTTGACATTATGTTTAATCCTTCAAATCCAAGGTGAAAATTAGAGATAGCAGCAAGTTGAACCCGAACTGTTGCTTCTGCAGCTCCTTTGTTGAAAATCATGGTCGAGAACTCTAGTATAGAGGCCATAGGGGCTAGGTGGGGATTAATGTTGTTTTGAGAGGCCCATATAGAAAATTGTTTCCATTTGCTAAGGTATAGCTTTCTCATAGAGGATTTATGAGAGGATATTAGAATTTGCTGCATCTCATTAGAAGGTTATGGAACCTGGCTATGATGGGAATTGGAGCAGCCAAGCTTTCAGCTTTAGGGACTGAAGAGGGGGATGAAGTTCCCCTGACGAGTGTGTCAGAAGATCTGGAACTGGGTCCAGAATCCAGGGTCCTCCAATTGATGAAGTTGAAGGAAGGGGAACCAAATCTGATGAGGCCAATGAGAGGCTATTAGAATTACAGTCCTTCCCAGGGCTTTTGCTTTCTCTTGTACTTTGGGCATCAGTGGAATTGGTGGGGAATGCATAGAGGAGACCCGGAGGCCAATCATGTATGAGTGCATCCCAGGTGGCAAAGTAGCTTCTGCATTCTGTGTTCATGTGGTTGGCAAAAAGGGCACAGCAAGGCTGGCCCCACCCTATGGAATATTCTGTCTGCTATTTCTTTCTAGAGGGACCACTCATGAGGCAACAAAATTGCTCTGCTCAGCTTGTCTGCTATCATGTTGGATTTCCCCGGGATGTGCATTGCTAACAGAAAGCGCTGGGTGGATGTCGCCCATTGCCATACTCTTATTGCCTCGCGACAAAGGGGGTCGGACCTGGTTCCTCCTTGTTTGTTCAAGTACCAGACCACTGACATGTTGTCTGTCTGAATTGCAATTGTACCCAGAGGAAGAGAGTCCTGGAAGTACTGCAACACTAAAATTACTGCTCTAATCTCTAGGACATTGATATGCAGATGTGTCTCCTGATCGGTCCATGTGCCTTGGGCTGTTCTTCCCTGAAAATGCCCCCCCCCACCCTATCAGGGAAGTGTCCGTGGTCACTGTGGCCTCTGTGGCCTCTGGTGGGGGTTGAACAAAAGGATGGCCTATTGTGACATGAAGAGAGGTCAACCACCACTGAAGATCCTTTTTGCATGTGTTCATGATCATTATAAGATGAGACATTGAGAGCTCATGGTAAGGCACTCCTTAAAATGGAGAACATCGACATCTGTGCAGTGACAGAGACCTGGTTCAAGGCTCCAAAGAGTACCCCTGCATTACCAGGCTATAATTCATACCACACCTTTCGGCCACCTAACCTGGACCGAAACACTAAAGGCGGAGGTGTGTCCATATTCATTAAGGATATCCACACCTGTAGGCTAGTTGCTCAGCATAATGCATCCGTGATTATCCAAGTGCAACTAACTCTGGGCAAGACCGCAATCCAAATTGTAGCTTGCTACAGATCCCCCACCATGCCCCAGGATTCCAACTCCTCATTTCTTGATACACTGGAAAATATTAGGGTACAACCTAACACCCTAATAATGGGCGATTTCAACTACCTTACCATTAACTGGGAAAACTACTCATGTACCAACTCTTGTGCTCAAAGTTTTCTGGAATTCATAAATTCCAGTGCCATGGATCAACTTATCCACACCCCCACCAGGGGCAGCAATATCCTAGACCAGGTTATTACCAATATGGGCAACCGGTGCTCCACACCAGAGGTCAATTCCTTGGTCAGATCTGACCACAAGCTAATCACCCTAGACATCCATATCCCTCCCCCCCCCCTTTAGGGAAACCACAGTAAAAAATTTCTCCAAAGCCAACTTCACGCTTCTTAAGAAAGAAGTGGCAAACTTCATGACACCCATGTTGACGGACAATAGAGGTATGACTGCTGAATCCTACACAAATGCACTTTGTAAGCACTTACACGAGTGGATGGATCATGCAATCCCTAACAGAACCAAGATGCTACCCACCAAAAAAAGGAAGCCAATCTGGCGGTCCCCTGCCATAAACAAACTCTACAACAGAAGAAAGAAACTGTTTCAAAAAAAGAGTAAAGTTCCATGATTGGAGAAACTCCCTGGTCAGCGTCAGTAAGAAGCTGAGTGCCCTCATAAAATCCTCCAAAGCTAGTTATGAAAACAAAACTGCCACTGACTCTAAAGACAACCACAAAGCATTCTATAGCTATGTCAAAAATCTCAATGGCAGCACTCAGATCTGCTCTGAGTTACAGCACAATGGCACTAAATATACAGAACCAACTGATATTGCCAACATCCTGGCAGATAGGTTCAGTGCTAACTTTACCCCCCTGTCATCTCCTAAAGGGCCTATCTCTATACCAGAAGAATGCAAAGTTCCTGTAATCATGGCTGCACAGGTAAAAAACACACTATCCAAAGCCAAGAACACAGCATCCATGGGACCTGACGACATCTCAGGCTGTGTTCTACATGAACTACAGAATGAACTGGCACCCCACCTAAGTACCATGTTCAATCATAGCCTCACCTCAGGCTATGTGACCATTGAATGGTGCGCAGCAACAGTTATCCCCACTCCACACAGGGGGAGCCACCATAGACCCCGGAAACTACCACCCCATTAGCCTAATGAGCCTGGTCTGCAAAGCTATGGAACGTATCTTCATGGAACTTATAAACAATGACATTGGTAATCTCCAAACTCAGGACCCCACCCAGTTCGGGTTTGTAAAAGGCAGATCATGTCTCCTAAACCTGATAGATGTCTTTGAAGCAGTCACCAAAGCCGTAGATGAGGGTAAGGTGGTTAACACAGCCTATCTAGATCTCGCCAAGTCTTTCGACACCATCCCCCACTCTGGAATTATAGATAGACTCACTAAACTAGGTATAAATCCCTATGTCACAAGATGGGTTGCTAACTGGCTCACTGACAGAACCCACACTGTGAAAGTAGCAGACTACAAATCCAACTTCAGACCAATGACAAGTGGAGTACCACAGGGTTCAGTCCTGGGTCCTCTCCTGTTTGGTATCTACTTCTCTGAAGTACAGGCCAACACAGAAGGTCTTTGGCTAATGAAGTTCACAGATGACTGCAAACTAGGAGCCATAATCAAAACTCCAAAAGATGTGGACATCCTACAAAAGGGCCTCGCTGAGACAGATGCCTGGTGTCAAAGCCGTGGAGCTCAATGCCAAAAAGTGCATTGTCATCCCTTTTGGTAAAAACTCAGTACCCGTGAACTACCACATAGGTGGTAGTCTACTTAACACTGAAAGTGTGATAAGAGACCTTGGGACACAGGTGGACAGTAGTCTCTCCTTTGATAATCACATTGCCACAGTAGTCAGGAAATCCTTCTACGTGGCACACCTCATCACAAAAGGTTTCTCATCCAGGAAAAAAGAGGTCATTGTTCCCCCTCTACTCGTCACTCATTAGACCCATTATAGAGTACAATGCCCTTTTTGGTATGTACCTCACAAAACATCTACAACAACTGGAAAGGCCACAGAAATACTCACAAAGAGGATTACCAGCCTCAAACAGATGGCCTATGCAGACCGTCTAAAAAAAACTGCAGCTTTACTTAGTTGCATATCGCCTACTTAGAGGTGATCTCTGCCCAACACGCAAAGCTATGTCAAACCCAGAGCTGTTGGACATGCTCCACTTAAAGAAATCCCAATCCCTACGAGCTACACGGTCTAGAGACCTAAACCTTGTCACCACAATAAACAGAACATGCTGGAGGGATAGATTCCTGTCCCAGAGACTTCCCATACTCTGCAACAAACTACCTATCTATATCAAACAAAGCTCCTCATTAGCGCTCTTCAAGAAAAATCTTGATGATTGGAAGGGAGATAGGAAATTCACCCCGGGGATCACTTCTGTGGCTCTGCTCAACAGTGGCACAGAAAATAATTTTCTTGGGTGGCAAAAGCCAGGGTAATTTTGACTAGGCTTACATAGGCCCTAGGGCCAATAGCCTAGTACCTACCTATGAACCTAAGACCACTGAGTGAACAACAGCCATTGCAGAATCTGCATGTGCATGCAACCCAACTGTATGGCTAATATTGTGGCTGCCATCATGCCTAACAATTTTAGTACTTCTGATGCTGGAACCTTGTTTTTGGATATAATATTGTAGACCTGCTGATGGAGTATAAAGACACCTTCTACTGGAAGTCTCAAAGTGGTGGAGGTGGTGTCCAATTCTGCTCCGATAAAAATGGTATGTTGCAATGGCGACAATGCAGATTTTCCTGAGTTTATTGTAATGCCCAGATGACTGCAGAGTGAAGGAGTGGTGTACCTGGCTTCTATGAATTGATGCCTGGTGGTGGCAGTGAGGAGCCAATCATCTAGGTACGGAAATACCTGGAATCCTAAATGTCTCAGGTGAGCCGTGACCACTGCCATACATTTGGTGAACACTCTGGGGGCTGTAGTGAGACCAAAAGGCAGGGCTCAAAACTGGTAATGACTGGCTCCCAGCTGGAAGCGCAGGTGATCCCTGGATGGTCTGGCCATTTTTATGTGGTAGTACACATCCTGAAGATCTATCAAGCACATCCAATTGTCTTTCCCTAAAAAGTTAAGTATCGACTGAAGCGTGACCATCCGGAACTTCTTTTTCTTGACAGATCTGTTTAGTCTGCTGAGGTCTAAAATAGGTCTCCAGTCTCCTGTCTTTTTTGGAACTAAATGAAATCCTGAGTAAGTTCCAGATCCTATCTGGTCTGCTGGGACTGGTTGGATGACTCTTTTTGTTAGCAACAGTTGGACCTCTATTGTTGCCTGTTCCCTGTTTTCCTGTCAGTGGAGGAGGTGTGGCAAAAGGAATGAAGTATCCACTGGAAATGATACTTTGTACCCAGTTGTCATTTGTTATTTTGAGCCAGGCGTCTGGATACAAAGATAAGCGACCCCCGACTGCCTCCAGAGTAGGACAGTTGGGCCTCCTTTCAGGAGCGCTGGTAGGGCTTCCCAAAGAACTGATCTCTGTCACCCTCTGCCGCGAGGGCAGCATCTTCCATTATGGCCCCCTCCTCTGCCCTGGAGGAGGGTTCACCACGTGTGTCCTGAAAGGCTCCTTGGGTTTTATGGAACCCACATCTTTATTCCCCTTTGACCCTTAGGGTAGGGTCTGGTAGGGTTGGAAAAATGGACTCTGACGGCAGACAGAGCCTTTCCTTCCTGCTCACACCTAGTCAAAGTTTTCTTAACTTTGGGCCTGAAAAGGGACGAGCCATCAAAACGTGTATTGACAAAGGATGGCTTAAAGGGCTCCACGAAGGAGCACAAGTGCATCCAGGAGTGTCTCCTAAGAGCAATTCCTGTAACTGCTGCCCTGCTCACTCCATCAGCAGCATATGAAATGAGGTGCATGGATGAGTTTACTATGGAATTGAGGGTAGCAATCTGGAAGGCAACTTTATCTGAAGCTCCTGCAGCTACTGTACCCTGAAGATTATCTCTGAGCTCTTTTAGGAGATCTCTTTGCAGTCTAGTAAAATGGGTTAGATAGTGTAGGGAACGCAGTGCAAAAGTTGCTGACCTGTACGTGCGCTTCCCTTATTTATCCATGATCCTAAAATCTCTGTTAGGAGGATGGATAGAGGAGGAAGTTTGTGAAATTTCCTTTTTGTGGCTGCCGCCACCTCCATGGCATCAACTGTCACACCCTTAGTAAGAAAAGATTTGAACTGGGGGGGGGGCAGAAATAAATTTATTAGGCCTCCTGGGGACAGGCTCCATGGTGTTCGGAGCCACCCACACCCTTTGTGAGACCAGCTTCATAACCTCATCGAAGGGCAGAGACACCCAAGAGGTGGAGGACTGAGACCAGAAAGCCTTCAGAAGAACCGATTCATCTTCAGTAAGCTTGGTGGACTACCAGTCACCCCTCTGCCTAAGGATTTCTAATATCTCAGCAAATTAGATATCCTCAGAGGGGGGCCTTAGGGACCCTTTTGATTCATCCAAGTTGGTATCGGATGTGAGAGACTCCTGTGGGGAGTCTAAATGCTTCTTTTTACAGATTCTCTTCCTGGGAACCTCATCAGTGGGGGCTTCTGGTGAGGTCTCGGAAGAGCAGGGACCACACAATGGGGCTTCCTGAGGCTTTGGGTCTCTTATGCTTGGCAAGGATCTGTGAAGCAAAAGCAGACACGGGCGCTTTTGTGGAGGAGGTAGCCGGACCTGAAGTCAAAGATGTCTTAGGAGACATAACTCTCCTCATGGCTTCGAAGGCACCTCTGCTCCAATGAGAAGGGACTGACAGATCCGAGGAAAGCGTCAATACCCCCCGGCACCGGGACAGTGGGCTCCGAACCAGAGGTAAGAGCCGAGCTCATCCGAGCTGAAGCCCTAGGAGACTATCCTCCCCGGACCCGACCAGAGAGTGTTGGCTCCTAGATTCCTCGCTCGGCGCCGAGGAAGTCAGAGTAAATGGAGCCGAGGACACTGGAGCAGGCGTCGGCTCCGAAGGCTCAACAATTATCAAGTCCGACTCCTCTGGCTCCGAAGGACTGGTATGGCTCAGAGGAGGAAGAGTAGTAGATGGTAAAAGGATCTTTGGTTCCGAAGCCATTTGGGTCGGAGCCAATAAGAATTTAGCAAAGGCTGCTGCCTGTAAAAGCTTCTGCACCACATGATCGACATCCTAATTGGAAAGGTTTATCGAAGACCGAGATGAGTGGATAGAAAGAGGTACAGATTGCAGGAGTGGAGACTTAGGCACTTCGGATACTGGTTCCAGAACCGGGGACCGGCTCCAAAAGGACAAGGTGGTCGGCTCCAATGTCTGTTGAACCGACGTCGAAGGTTTTTTAGATTTCTTTACCTCAGAAGAAGTAAAAGCCTTAGAAGACTTTGAGGATTTGCTGGACCTGTCTTGGTCGCTCAAAGCTTTTTGAAAGGAAGGTTTAAGTAAACCTCTGTCAATTAACTTTCTCGTTCTCTACTGGACAACCCTAGAAGAGAAAGAATGACAATTGGAGCAGCTTTCCTGGAGATGCAATGCTCCCAAACAGTAAACACAATTCTCATGACTGTCAGTGACAGACATTTTCTGCCCACATTTAGGGTATTTCCTAAACCCTGATTCAGGGTGTTTATCTTTATCATGGTCAGCCATACTGTAACACACAATCTCAATAGGGGGCTGTAAAGAACAAGACACACCCAAACAAGAAATATCAAACAAGCCCTTTTAAAACTATGGGCTAAAATACTAATCAGCACACACACACACACACACACTATACTATTTATCTAAACTCTAAAGACTAGCTATATCAAAGCTGTGACAGAAAAGTTACTATTCAAAACTCTAAAGACTAAATATATCAAAGCTGTGACAGAAAGTCACTATTCAAAAGCAAACAACTACAATCTAAACTACTATTAAAGATTTAACAAGGCCTAAAATAAAATGAGGCCAATTACTAGTTAAAAAAGGGCACACCAAGGGAAGGGAAACTACACATTAAGCTATAAGAGCTAATCTAAGTATCTAAAGATAAATATCAGAATATTTTTCTAAGTATTATAATACATTTTCAAGAAAAAGTTTTTTTTTTACTGGTCCGAGATAGCGAGCACCTCCGATCTATTGTAGTGGCAAACTAGATCTGAGGTAACTCTAGGTGCATCATAGGACAGGGACTTGGCCTCGAGCTATCTGAAAACTTCGAGCTTTGTAGTAGGCCGACTCAGAGCTGAGGATAGACTCCGAACCATCTGTAAGAATGAACGGTGAAATAGAACAACTTCACATATAATGTTAGGCATAGAACAAGTAGAACACATTTAGGAAATGATGCATCTATTGGCTGCAAAGATCATTCAACCTCTATGAAACAAGACAATGCTCCTGACAACTTTAGAATTCTGGATGCAAATATTCAGCAATCTGAGGATCCAGTTTGTTAAGAAGGAAACAAAAAAAGAATGAAAGGAAGAAGTTCACAACAAATAACAAGGAAGAAAAAGAAACTGATTAATGACTGTAAAGGAAACGTAATACATAGTAAAAAGGACACTGCTTTATGTAACACACAGATTACAGGGAATGATATTTTTCTATGAGAAAACCTTCAGTCTACAGAAAAAGGCATCATTTTTCCAACAGAGAAGGTAGAAAAAACAGGCAAGGGGCAGATGAAAAGGAAGAAATCAAAACTGAACGTGGAAGGATTGAAGAACATTACTCTAAGAAAAAAGAAGAGAAAGACAGATGTTGACTACATGGCTCAAACTGTGGATTTACAATACCAGCTGGATAAGAATTTAATACACAATGAAAACAGTGGGATTACTAAGACTAAAAGTGATGAACATCAATTCTTCATAACAATCGATAGAGCAGAAATTACTGTATTAGAAGCTGAAGATTCTTCAGAGCTGGCCAGCAAAGATATTCTTGTAATTGGAGATTCGAATATTAGAGGAACTGATACTTATATTTGCAGAGAAGATAATGAATATCGATAGTGTTATGCTTGCCAGGAGCAAAAATAGAAGATGTGAGACAAGCCTTGGAACACCATACTGTAAAGAAGTACGGATCTGTTTTTATTCATGCTGGTACAAATGATGTCATCTGCAAGGATTCTCTGACTTTTAATAGGAAACTGATAGCCCTCTTAGATAGTATAGCTTGTACTGGTGTTAGGATACATTTTTTTACAAATCACCTATAGAAAGGATAGTCAGATCACTGTGAATGAAAAGATTTTTTGGGTAAATACCTACAAGAGAAAAATGTCCTGTTTTAAAAAATGTAAATGTGTACAGCATCCAAGCCTAGTTTTGGGCACACATGTTTTCAGACAGGATGGCATGCATTTGACAAGATCAGGGAAGAGAATTTTTACAGCATTTTGCAATATTTGGCAAATACTAGGCAGGAATTTTACCAGGCCAAAAACAGTTCACAGACAGCAACATTTTATGCATCTCTGACGGTTGATAATGCTAGGAGCATTGATAATAAAGTTTTTTTTATTATTAGAAAATTTGCTATATTCCCACAAGACTGATGTTGTTATTGTTTGTGAAACATGGTTAAAGAACAATGACTGGAAATCAGTTCTGTCAGGGTATAAATGTTTTTAATGTAAAAAGAAGCTATGTACTTACCATAACTTTCCATGTGAGTTGTTCATCTTGCCTTTATTCTTACTGATGGGTTCAGAACCGATCCTCAGCTCCAAGTCGGCCAACTACAAAAGCTCGAGGTCTAAAGCCAGCTCAAGGCCAGATCCCTATCCCATGATGCACTATGAACCTCCCTCAGATCTTGTTTGCTGCTTGCTAAAGGCTAAAGCTGTCATTATGCCAGTCAATCAGAAAAAGTTCCAGTTCAAACTTCTCGGACCCCTAGTAAACTGGAAGAGGGTTGGTGGGTGGGATGTAAGAATAAAGAAAGGTGAGATGAACAACTCACATGGAACATTATGGTAAGTACATAACTTTTTTATGTGAAGTTGTTCTTGCCGTTAATTCTTACTGATGGGTAGCATCCCAAGCACCATCTTTCTCGGGTGTCTCAAGGGAGAATGTTTCTCAGAACCACAGAACCAAAGGAGGTCCTGTCCCTGGAGGCCTTATCCACTTTATAATGGTCGATGAAGGTATGAGGTCTAGATCATGTGGCAGCCACACAGATAGATTCTAAAGGTATTTTGGCCAAAAAGGTTGAAGAAGTAGCTACAGATCTGGTGGAATGAGCCTTTATCCTTTGTGGTAAAGAATTATTCGTAGAACTGTACCTGAAAGCAATACAGTCTGATAACCATCTGGACAAGGTGACTTTAGACACTGGATCACCTTTCTTTGCTTCTGAAAAGGAAACAAACAACTACATTTTTCCTGAATTGTTTGGTTCTGTCCAAATAAAATCATAGTTGTCTATGCACATCAAGTTTGTGAAGCATGTATTTCAGTTTGTTTGTATGATTGGGGAAAAAAACGGGTAAAAAGGAAGGATTTGTTGTCAAAGAAACTCTGTCATTATGAAAAATTAGATAGGGGGTTTGATAGTCAAAGCTTGTAACTCGGAAATCCTCCAAGCAGAGGTTATTGCCACTAGAAATAAAGTTTTCCAATAAAGGTATTTAAGGTCACAAGATGAAGCTGGTTCAAAGGGGGATAAAGTAAAGCCGGAAAGAACAAGATTCAAATTCCAAGGCATATGGAGGGCATTTTGACGGGTGGTCTTAGATGGAAAGTGCCTTTTAAAAAGGCTTTGAATACTCGATGAGACATAATATTTGAAGAGTCTAAACCCAAATGAAAATTGGAAATAGCTGCCAACTGTACCCTAATTGTAGCTGCAGCAGCACCTTCAATGAAAAATTTAGTAAGGAAATTTAGGATGGCAGAAGCAGGAGCCAAATAAAGATCTATTTCATTTTGAGACGCCCAAGTAGCGAATCTCCTCCACTTGCTACGGTACATTTTTTGCGTGTACAGCTTATGAGAGTCTGTCAAAATGTATTTAACTTCTGTTAAAAGATTAGAAAATCTGGCTATGGTTGGAATTGGAGCAGCCAAGCTGTCAGTATGAGGTACTGTAGAGAGGGGTGAAAAGTTCCTGAAGCATGAGTCAGGAGATCCAGCACTGGGTCCAGGATCCAAGGCTTTTCCAGTAGATGAGGCTGAAGGGAAGGAAACCAAATCTGTCGAGGCTAGAATGGGGCTATTAAGATCAAAGTTCTGCCCAGTGACTTTGCTTTCTGTAACACTTTGGGTATCAGAAGTATTGGAGGAAAGGCATAGAGAAGGCCCAGTGGCCAATCGTGCACAAGTGCATCCCTTGGGATTTCTCCTAGAGGGGGAATTAGGGCAAAGTAGTTGCTGAATGGGTCTATATTAGATCAGTGAATTTTTAAAAAAGCGAACGCTGATTGATCGAACTTATGTAAACGAAAGCTTAAAATATCGAAGCAACAGAAACCCAAATTTTTTTCCTAGGGAAAGAATTTGGTTGTCCGTTTCTGTTGCTTTGGTATTTTCAGTGCTGTGGTGGAAAGTTATGGGTTAGGGAGCGGGTGAGGTGAGTGTGCGATAATGATGGACCTTAGGGTTAGGGTTTGGGTTGAGGTAAGTGGATAGTTAGTGGTGTGTGTATACTTTAGTGTAGGGTTAGGTGTCAGATTTTAGGTGTATGTGTTTGGATTGCTGTTTGTTTGGTGTGCTTGTGTTGTGTGTATGTGTTTTGGATCAGCGATTTTTTCCCTAAGAAAAAAATCGCTGTTCTGACAGTTCGAGATTGTAAGCTTTCGTTTACATAAGTTCAATCAATCAGCGTTCACTTTTTTAAGCGTTCACTGATCTAATATAGACCCTTGCTGTATTTGGTGTTGGCTAGGGTTGCAAAGAGATCACAGCAAGGCTGGCCCCATCTGTGGAAGATCATTTCCGCCACTTGATGCTTTAGAGACCACTCGTGCGGCAAGAGTATTGCTCTGCTCAATCTGTCTGCTAACACGATGGACTTTCAAGCCTCCTCTCAGGAGTACTGATAGGGTTTCCCATGGAACTGATCCCTGTCTCCCTGATTTTGCAGTCCCCATCTGCTGCGAGGTTGATGTCTTCCATTGTCCCGCCCCCCCCCCCGCCTCAGGAGGGAGCTTCACCATGAGTGTCTTGGTAAGATCCCTGGGACTTATGGAACCACATCTTACCACCACCTCTCCCTTTGGGATAGGGTCTAGTAGGGGTGGAAAAATGGACTCCTATGGCAGATAGTCTTACCATCCTGTTCACTCCTGGTAAGTCTCCTTAACCTTAGGTCCAAAAAGGGTTGAACCATCAAATTGGGTGTTAATAAAGGAAGACTTAAAGGGTTCCACAAAGGAACACAATCGCATCCAGGAATGACACCTGAGGGCAATTCCTGTACCTGCAGCTCTGCTCGTTCCATCAGTCGCGTAGGAGAGTAGGCGCATGGACGAGTTCACAATGGAAGTTAAAGTAGAGAGCTGGGCAGTAACCTAATCAGAAACTCCCGCCGCTACTGAACCATGTAAGGTATCTCCTAGTTCTTTGAGGAGATCCCTTTGCAGTCTAGTAAAATGGGTAAGATAGTTCAATGAATAAAGAAAAAAAGCCGTTGAACTGAACATACGCTTCCCATACCTGTCCATGAGCCTAGAATCTCTATTAGGAGGATGAGCATTATTAGAAGTCTCCAGAACTTCCTTCTTTGTGGCTGCTGCCACCACCATGGCATCAACAGGCATGCCTTTGCATAAGAAGTTCTTGTCTAGAGGGCAAGTAATAAACTTATTCGGCCTCTCAGGAACAGGTTCCATTGTGTTGGAGCCCCCCAAGCCCTACGAGTGAGCAATTCAACTAGCTCAATAAGGAGCAGAGACACCTAAGAGGTGGAGGGCTGAGATCCAAAAGCCGTCAGGAGTACAGACTCATCCTCAGAAGGGTTAAGGGACTTCCAGCCACCCCTATGTTTTAGGATCTCCAGGATATCTGTAAAGGAGATATCCTCAGAGGGGGACCGTGTGGACCCTTTTGACTCATCTAAGTCCGTGTCAGAAGTGAGTGACTCTTGGGGAGAGTCAAGATGCTTCCTCTTGCAAGTCTGCTTTCTGGGTTCCTCTTCAGTGGGAGCATCTGGAGAGGTTTCAGAAGAGCAGGGTTTACCCAATGGGGTGTCCTAAGGCTCAGAATCTCTACGCTTAAGTGGAGAGTGTGTAGAAGAGACAGAGACCGGTACTTTAGAGGGAGGAGCTGCTGGAACCGATGATGTGGTTGTTGGCACCAACAACACCCTCCTCATAGTATCAAAGGCTCCCTTGTCCCATCCCAAGGCAATCCCCAGTTCCGAAGACACTGCAGACCCCGTCTGTGCCAGAGCCGGAAGCTCCAAGCCCGAGGTCAGAACTGAGCTCACTTGAGCTGATGCCCCGAAAGGTAAAGTCGGAATGGACAAGCCGGTCTGACTATCCTCCCCAGACTCGACCGGAGACAGTTGGCTCCAACAACCAGTTGAAACCAAAGGTAACAGGGCAGTAGGAGCCAATGATCCTGCAGTAGGTGTCGGTCCCACAGGCTCCACAACCATCAGCTCCAAGCACTCTGGCTCCGTAACCTTGAGGGGAATCAGAGGAGGAATCATAGAAGGTGGAAGGCTTCCAAAGCACCGGGTGTCTGTGCCTATAAAAGTTTAGCAAAGGCCGGTACCTAAAGAAGCCTCTTCACGACGCGATCCATGTCCAAATCAGAAAGCCTACTAGAGGCCCGAGATGAGTGAGTCGAGGAAGCCACCGACTGAAGGATCGGCAATTTTAAAGTAAGAGATACCGGCTCCAATACAGGGGACCTGCTTCTATTTGATGTAGCCATCAGTTCCGAGGACCTTGGAAATGAGGCAGTCGACTTACTAGATTTCGACAGGTGTCAGTGAACTTCCCTTGGAATTTAGAAGTTTTGAATGTTTCTTCAAGTCCTCTTGAAAGGAGGATTTAAGCAATCCTCTATCTAAAAGTTTTCTTTTTCTCTCCATTTGTACCCTGGAACTGAATAAGTGGCAAATGGCACAATTCTCTTGAAGATGAACTTCACCTAGGCAATAAACACAGTCTGTGTGCCCATCCATAATTGACATTTTCTGCCCGCATCTCGGGCACTTTTTAAACCCAGATTTTGCCTTTTCTTTCTCTGGAACTGACATAGTTAGATAGTTTACAGTTATTTGACCAAAAAACAAGATAAAGCTATTCTTAACAACAGCAAAAAAAGTTATATTAACTATAAACATACACAGACACACACACACACACACACACACACACACTAAACTATTAAAGATGGTATTATAGCAGCTATAGACCGTAATTAAACTAGCAATTATTCAAATTTTCTAACTTAACCTATGAGATAGGAAAGACTCAAAGGAAAATAGGCTACAAGGCCCAAGAGCAACTCGCTCTATATTACAAAATAAAATTTAAGCCTACCGGCTGACTAAATGCAACTCTGAGAATCTTAGTAACTAAAGAAAACTATAAACAACAAAAAGGTTTATAAATAGGCTAATATATTGCTCTAATAGAAGCAAGAAAAACAATTATACTTGCCCGAGCGAAGCTGAAGCCTCAGATCATTTGCAGCTGCAAACTAGATCTGGGGGAGGTTCGTAGTGCATAATGAGATAGGGATCTGGCCTCAAGCTGGCTTTAGATCTCAAGCTTTTGTAGTTGGCCAACTGGCTCCGAGTAAAAATAAACAGCGAGATAGAACAACTTCACATCAGACATTCTAACAAAAAAATCAGGTGGTGGTGTTATGATGGGGATTAAAAATAATTATGAGACCTGTCATTATTACATGCTCAATGATAACACCAATACTACACACAGTGTAACTGTGGCAATAAAGACAACTCTGGAACATATACAATTGTTGGAGTGTAAAGACCACCAATATCAAGTGCAGGTGCTTTGAAGCTTTTAAAACTGGCCAATGGTCATATCCTTGGCAGGATATAACACAAAGAGCCTAGGTACTGTAACAGTGATATAAATTTAAGCATCAAGCAATACAGGTGTAGTCAGTAAAAAGAGCACTCCTGCTGCCCAACAATGTATAACAGTAGACCTTTATAAAAAAACAAAAAGTACTTAGGAAAATTAAAAAGTCAGGAAAATAAAACAATAAACATGGCACAATTTTACAACATCTATACAACTGAATAAAAAGAATAAGAAGAAATGCTGAAAAAGCACATAAACATACTGTTTTAGCAGATTAATAAATAGATGATAGTAAGACTGTTTCTAACTAAAATAAAAATGTATTTAGCAAGTCATCAATCAAACAGCTGATAAAATAGGAGTGATGCACAGATATCCTGAGACTCGTAGTATACTGCAGCTATGTGAAATCAAATAATGGCTAATTGGATGATAACTGTACCAATGTTAATTAAGTGATGTCAAAACTGAAAGTCCAGTATTATAAGAGATACTGTTTAACAAAGGAAATAATTGTCTTGGACAGACTACATGCTGAATAGAAGTTCATTCCACAGTCTCCCAAAAGTGAAAGGAAAACTGCAGAAGAATTTAGGGATGGACAATATGTGGCTAATTGATGCTCTCATATTTCAGTGTAGTCCTTATTAATGACAACAGATCAATTGATGACCACTTCCTCAAAAACACAGAGATGAAGCACACCTCGATTAACCCACTCATCTAAAAAAACACACACACACACACACACACACACACACACACACACACACACACACACACCACACAAAAAAAAAGAAGTTATGTCTTTACCATAATGTTCCATCTTTGCTGTCGATCTTCATTCATTCTTGATTAATGGGATTTGCTTCTGACCCCTTGAAACTGGCTCGGCCATTATACAGCTCTCGCCAGCCAAAAAACTCTCGAGCTAAGACTCTGCCCACAATGCCCTTCTCTCCATTACCTCAGATTGAGTTTACAGCCAAGTATAGAATGTTAACAGAAGCCCTGTCTAAGGAGAAACCTAAAATCCTCCCAAAACAAAAGTCTAAACCTCCAGAAGTCCTTAGGAGGGGGCAGGAGGGTGGGATGCCAAGAATGAATGCAGATCAACAACACAGATGGAACGTTATGGTAAGGTCATAACTTCTTTATCTGATGTTGTCGATCTTCATTCATTCTTGATGAATAGGACAGAGTCCCCAGCTATTTAGTTCCTGGGTGGCCCTAAGGAAGGATATTCCTGAGCACCATAGATCCAAAAGATGCTCTTCCCCTGGAGGCCATATCCAATTTGTAATGAGTGATAAAGGTATGGGGAGTGGCCCACATTGCTGCTGCACATATTTCTTCCATGGAAGCTTTGGAGTGAAAAACAGCTGAAGTGGATACAGATCTAGTGGAATGAGCTTTAACAGGTGCAGGCAACTTGAGGATATTATGAGTGTAAATGAATGTAACACAATCCCTAAGCCATTTTGATAGGGTAACTTTTGAGACTAGTTAACCCAAAGTTAAACCTGAAATGAATACAAATAATTGATCTGATTTTCTAGATGATTTGGTTCTGTCCAGACAGAAACCTAACTGCCTGTGAACATCTAACAAATGCAAGCAGTATTCAACTTTATTTAAAAAATTGGAAAGAAGACTGGCAAATCTTAAGTCTGGTTAATATTAGATTCTGAGACCACTTTAGGTAGAAAAGAAGGACTGGTTCTTAATGACACCTTATCCTTATGAAAAATCATATAAGAGTGTTTCACACATAAGGGCTGCAATTCAGAAACTCTCCTGGCAGAAGTAATGGCCACAAAAAAAAGAGTTTTCCAAGATAGGAACTTGAGATGGTGAGTTGCTGCTTGCTCAAAGGGCTGAAGGGTTAAGGACTGTAATACTAAGGTCAAATCCCATGGAGCTGTAGGATCCTTGAATGGAGGTTTAGATGTAAAGCGCTTTTAAGAAAGGTTTTACTTAATCAATGGGAAATCACGGGCTGAACATCAAACCCATTGTGGAATATTGGAAATGGCTGCTAATTGGACCTTGATGGTGGAAGCATAAGCTCCTAGTTCAAAAAGGGAAACCAGAAATTCCAAGACCTTGTCAACCGGGGCTGAAAAGGCATCTAAATTATTCATATGGGGCCAGATTGAGAATCTCTTACATTTGCTAAGATAGAGTTTCCTGGTGGATGGTTTATGAAAAGCCAGAAGGATTTTTTGTACTGGGGAAGGTAATTTGCTCTGCCTGGCAATTAAAAGAATTGGAGATACCAAGCTGTCAGCTTGAGATTGTAAAGGTTGGGATGCACGAATCCCTGAGTGAGACAGCAGGTCTGGAAATGGGTCCAGAATCCAAGGACGGTGAATCAGAAGAGGCCAAAGTAAGGGGAACCAAACTTAATGGGGCCAATAGGGGTGCAATGAGGATCACTTTGCTTCTCAATCTTTGGTCTTTCTTCAAGAATAGGGGAATGGGAGGGAATGGGGGAAAGGCATAAAGTAGTCCCAGGTGCTAATTGTGGAGTAGTGCATCTCTCGTGGACTTTAGGGCAAAGTAGCTACTGCATTTGTTGTTTATTGGGGAGGCAAAAAGCTTGCAGCAAGGCTGGCCCCAGCAGCAAAAAGTTTTTATCGCGAACTTGGGATTGGAAGACCACTCATGAGGCAGGAGGATGCATCTGCTCAGTTTGTCTTCTATAACATTGAAGCTTCCCGGGCTATGCATTGCTATTAGAAAGTGGTTGTAAGTGATAGCTCATTGCTATATCCTGAGAGCTTCCCAACGCAGGGGGTAGAATCTGGTTCCACCTTCCTTGTTGATGTGCCAGACTACTGACATGTTGTCTAAATGGATTGCAGCCATCCCTGAAAGAAGGACAGACTGAAAGGCTTGCAATGCTAGAAGTATTGCCCTCAATTCTAGGACACTGATGTGCATATTGGCTTCTTGTGTGGAACAAGTGTCTTGAACTGTTCTTCCCAGATAATGCCCCCTTCACCCAATCTGGGAAGTGTCTGTGGTCACTACGATGGTGGGTGGAGAAGGAGCGAAGGTGGAGCCCCATAGATTTTCCTCTGACTTCATCCACCAGGATAGATCTTTCTTGCAGCAATTTATCAATATTGGATAATACATTGGCTGTGTCAGTATCGACCATTGCTCTGCTAAGAGCCACTGAAACAGCCTAATGTGATGCCTTGCAATGGGCACTAAAGTTATGGTGGCTGCCACAGATCCCAGAGCTCATAGAATGAGAAAAGCAGGAACCTTGTTTTCAGAAATGATTAATTGTACTTGTGACCTTAATTTCTGTAGTCAGTGTAGAGGGAGAGATGCTACACAAGAAATAATATTGAAGCGTGCTCCTATAAATTCTAGGTCTTGTGTTGGAGAAAACTGTGATTTCTCTCTGTTGATCATAATTCCCAAAGACTGGAAAAGGTTTAATATGAAGCCTGTGGTTTGAAGCAGTAGACACCTGGTTGAGGCAGTGAGGAGCCAGGTGTCCAAGTATAGAAACACTTGGAATCTGCGTAGACTCAAGTGAGCTGTTACTGCTGCCATGCAATTGGTGAACACCCTGAGGGCTGTGGTGAGGCTGAAGGGCAGCACTCTGAATTGGAAATGACTGGCTCACAGTCAGAAGCGGAGGAACCTTCTGCAGTGTTCATCCATCTTTATGTGGTAATACGCATCCTGAAGGTCTAAAGATCACATCCAATCATTCTGCTCTAGAAAGGGAAGGACAGACTGAACCGTGACCATCCAGAATTTTGTTTGCCGAACAAATTGTTCAGAAGGCTGAGATCTAAAATTGGTCTCCAGTCCCCTGACTTTTTTGGCACTAAAAAGAATCTTGAGTAAACTGCTCTTTGGTCTGGTGGGACTTCTTGGATGACTCTTTTTTTCTAGCAGCTTCTGAATCTCTATGGCTACTAAATCCTGGAATACACCTATATAAACTGATAAGTATAAATATCATTACTCAGTTTTTACAGCTTGTGTTCCTTTAGTCAGATAATATGGAAGCTATTTAAATGCATTAAAAGTGAAGTTGTAACCTTCTAAAGCTGCATTCCATTAGTCTGGTATGGGAAACTATATTAAAACTTTATTTCTGAGCAGTCAAAAAGGACAGCTTAATAAATGTCCAACAGTTAAGGTGCCCCTGAATATATTCCATCAGAGTAAGATCTGTTGTTCCTGTGCCTTTGTAGGGCATAAATCCAAGTTGTGTAATGAGAATGATGTCTGAGTTTATCAGATTATCAAAAAATTTTGAAAGGGGTGAAAGAATCACAACTGCACTATAGTTTCTTAGGGCAACTCCTGTGAAGAGGTACGACATGGTGGGGGCAAGGGCTTCTTTGAAAGATCAGCTGATAAGAATGACTACAAGAGAAGTAACAATAGATGTGATAGCAACAAAAAATAAAAAATAAGTAGTAAATCCAAATACAACGACCAAGGAAAGATCCAACACTGGTTTATTTTTAGTTCCCTAGCGCCTTGGCTCACGCCTTCAAGGAGAATAACTTCAAAGCCATTCATTAGATATTTAGATCATTCTTTAACAATCAATTAAATAATTAAACAATTAATCAATGATTCATAAAAACACTTTCCAATTACAGTCCACATTTATACCACTAGTTGTCATTGTTCCATATTTCAATATAAAAACAGTCTCTTTATATAAAAGTTTTTGTTTAATCACTTCTTCATTACTATCTACTGCTATATGTTCTAAAATAGTTGCTAACAAGCCCTCTGGGTCACTATTGTGGTAATCTTTAAAGTGCATTGCTAATGGACTTTCTATTTTTTTATTCTTTATGTCCCTTATGTGTTCTTGAAGTCTAACTTTGAAAGCACGTTTACTTTCTCCTATATAAAATAGCCCACAAGGACATTTTAATGCATATACCACGACCTCTGTATTACAAGAAAATTTACCATTTGATTTAAAATACTTGCCATTAATATATTCAAATGTTTGACTAACATATTTACAAGAAATACATTTCCCACACTGAAAAGTTCCTAATGATTTCATCTCCATTTTTAAACTAATTTGTGGTCTGCAATATCTAGCATGTACCAGCATATCTTTGAGATTCCTACCTCTTTTATAAGAAAATGACACATTTTTAGGTAATATTTCTAATAAATCTTTATATTTAAATAGGGAAGGCCAATACAATTGTATAGCCTGTTTAACTTGTTCTGCTATTAAATCATACATTAAAACCATATATATTTTATCTGATTTCTTGATATTTTGTTTACAATGTAAATATTGTCTCCCTTCTTTACCTTTATTTGCTTTAGCTTTCCTTAAAGACAATTTTACTTCCTCTGCATCATAGCCTCTTTTAGTGAATAACTGGAGAGTTTTTTCTAACTCCATCTCCACATCTTCAGTGTTGTTACACAATCTCATTACCATGGTGAACTCACCATATGGTAGAGACTTAATAAGATGTGAAGGATGGTAACTATGTCCATCTAAGAAATGTAAATCATTCTCGAATTTCCAATATATCTTCGTCACAATTCTGCCATTCTCTTTACCTTCCAAAGTTAGATCCAAAAAATTTACTTTATTACCTAACTGAAAACCATCAAATTTCAACCCAAATTGATTTTTTTGCAAATTCTCCTTAAAATTAGATACTTCTTGTATTCCTCCCCTACATATAAAAATTAAATCATCAATGTAACGAAAATACTTTATTACATATTTTTTATAAAAACTCATCTGATATAAAAATTCCAATTCAAAAGAATTCATCAAAATATTTGCATACATAGGGGCAAAACCTGCCCCATTGCTGTTCCCTTTAACTGGTGAAACAACTGACCATCAAAATAAAAATAATTATTTTTAAGACAAAATTCCATTAACTCCATAATATAGAAGGACTGTGGACTGTCCCTCATCACTTTTCTCAAAGCTCTTAAACCATATTCATGCCTAATACTTGTATACAAGCTTTTAATAT